>NW_020439170.1:1802414-1821181 GCF_000699045.2 Agrilus planipennis | reverse complement strand
CTCAACGTGATAGGCACGTTAGCTTAATCGAATAAAATAATTCGAAGTGGTCTGTATTCTGTCGAAACTGCCAGACGCGGATCGCGATTTCGATCTTTTTGGATCTCATTAGCGCGTCGCAGGCAGCTCCGACAGAGCACAAACCAACTTTTACGTGCTGTCTTAACAGTGAGTTTTAGAAAATACTACAAATGGCGCAGTAAACGCCATCTGCAGCACGATGCTACATTTTTTATACATATACTGCCTGTGACACGCTGATGAGATCCAAAAAGATCGAAATCGCGATCCGCGTCTGGCAGTTTCGACAGAATATAGACCACTTCGAATTATTTTATGTAGTGGTTGTTTGTGTTTATATTTTAGATTTTCTTTGGCCCAGTAGCGACAGTTCAGTTTGTTTACGTGACCATTTAAGTGAAAGTTCGTTTAGTCACTAAACAGAATACTTTGAAACGTTGGAAAGCGTTGAAGCATTTCATTTACAAAATTCAGTCGGAACGGGTAATCGGTAACGTTCAGTTTTTGAACGAACTAAAATTTGTAGGTTGTAAGATGTAAATTTTGCTTCAGAATCTTCAGATTTTTAATGAATTTAAAACATAACTCTTGGAGACGACGTGTATGACGGTCGTCCTGGGCCGCAGTACTTCGGAGATTATCGACTGCATAATCGTGTTCAACAACCCTCATAACCCCCGAGTAACAGAATTGGACTTCTATCATTACTGACCAAGTTCTTTTATAATAACTTTGTAATACACTTATATTTTTTATGCACCGATGCATGCATCTTGAAGATGAATTAATCTTTTATGTTCACAAAGTTTGTAGACGGTTTCAGGAATCGAATGCAGAAAATCGCATCTCGATCCGACTTATTACACAAAATATTCGAAGATTCAGTCCTTTATACTGTTCTCGCGCAAAGTTTTTCCACTGTTTCTGTAGGATTATAGCTCCAACTAATACGCGTATTAAAAGAGATGGAAGCACAAGTGAGTAGAGACGCCAGGGCGTCAGCAAGTGCCAACCCGCGAGATTTATACGTCTTCTGCTTCATTAGCAGTATTGAGTGAAGCAATAAATTAGGGGCTCTGGGCACGCTTACTTGAACAGCTTAGGTAGGTGGTCAATGGGGTTAACTAAAATACATTTGAAGAACGAGAATGGAAAACTTTAATTCGGACTATTCGTCTTCCGTTCCATCTCAAAGCAGGAAGAACGGGAATAACTTCCCCTGAATTTATCGCATGCTCAGGATCGAGGATGTGAAGCTTAAGTTCATTTACTAGACCGATTTCATCAAAAATTTTTACAATTTCAATGCTAACTAACCCAACGAAATGAAAATTAACATACATTATGCATTTTAATATTATATTATTGTCTCCAAATTACTACCAGTCAATAAGGAGTTAAGAAAGTCGAGGCAACATGTAGGAAATGGGGAAATGTAAAATCACTTATATTTTCTCCAAGGAAAATCCTGAACCTGGCGCAGGATCGTAAGGATGGGCGTTACTTCAATTCATTGGGATTCATCTTACAATATTACGTATTTTTCACTAAAGACGGTACGCCTTCGATGGTGCAATAGGTTGATAAAACATGCTTTAAAAATGCAAATAGTAAAAAGAAACTTCAACAAGCAAACATTAAATAACCAAAAAGAAATTTCCTTTAAGTTATAATAACTTACAGTGAACTTTAGTATATACTTATAGTAATACCCTTGATAATTGCTTTCTAAACATTTATCAGACATGCTAATCAATATGTTTCTAGAAGTTGTGCTTTTTACTATTTATGTATTTCATTTTTTCACATTTTATTCTAGTTAAAGCTCATTAACAATTAATAGCGTCATCAATATTAATTATTTCACTTCGTGTTTTCGTCTTGTTTTGAGCAGTAGTTTTAAATATATATTTCACATTTAACTGTCAACTCTATAACTGAATAATTAAAACAAAATGACTTATCCCAGTTAACCCCTTCTGATTAACGCGAGAAGATTGAATTAAAAATTTTAATAAAAATGTATGAATATACCTAGTGTATTGTACATCTCACCTTAATCCACATTTGATTTTATGAACAAACGAAATAAAATTACTATAAAATATTGATATTAAATATTATTTATTTCCCTGTTTGTCTAACTTAATTTGATTTTACTGGATGATTTTAAGTTCACCCTGTATATATCATAGTCTCATTCAAGGTTAAAACAGCATACTCTCCTATGGACGAAAGATTGAAACTGAGTCCTTGAGATTTGTAAGAAGTGCACCTGCCCATTAAGTCAACGTCCGTAGATACTCCGATCCATGTAAAATAACTATGCATTCGTTCCTTTTTTACCATACCCTTGTTTAACAGTGGGCTAGATAAACGCATAAATTTGAGTTGTACACAACAAATAAACTTCATGATTCCTATAAATACACCAGATTGGTGAATTGTCAAGATCAATAAATTATTTCGTCATATGACTTCTTCATGTGGAAGAAATACAATTATCGTGGAATATCAAACAATTTTTGAAACCTACTGTTTTTCTTTAATTATACAGAAGTTTCAACACGTAATTCCCAATAATATCATCTATGCTTCATATAATTAAATTCGTGTCTTGATCGATTGATTGAACAACTCAAATTTGGACGGATGGGACCGCACACCTACAATCATTAACCGAAATGTGTAACGAAGTTTTCATTTGCCTTTATTGATTAAAAAATGATCGCCTTTTGCCCTTTTTGATAGGACTCTACAGTTTACAGATCGAAATGTGCTTCCTGGTTGGAAAATGATCGACTATAATCTTTATTGACCGTAGAAAAATCGACTCTTTACTGCACTGGTCAGAATATACTTGTCTCTTGTTCTCACTCATTACTATTAGCCGGAAAATAGTCGACTTTTCACTTTACTGACCGGAATATGCTTGTCTCTTGCTTTCAGTGGCCAGAAAATGATCGACTCTTGCGTGTTATGTTGACCTTGACCCAACCTTCAAGATTTTTTTTTGTAGATTCGCTGTGATTTCTAGCGCGCGTGGAAAACCGATGCTAGTGTTTTCATCTTATAATTTTTTGTGACTTATTTTAATGTGTGCATGTCTCCCTTTAAAACATTCTTTAGTATTCCCGGAATTTAAGAGATAAGTGGATGGGCATGATTTATTTCATTGTACGCAAATTCTAAATTTCTTAATGTTTCAAACCCTACGCTACCTTTAACCGTTTTCGTGGTTAATTCGGTAAATTAATTATGCTCATATTGTACAGCCAGATAAGGGTTATACCGTTTGCATGATAAGGGCGCTAAAAGGGCCATAACAACAGCACGTGATGCCGAGCGTTAGTATTGTCTTTCCTTGCCACAATGTATTAAAATGCTAGCAATTTATTACAATAGCGCTTTTACGGGATAAATACAATACAGTATAATATATTGTTACAATATATCTGAGGACAAAATCTAACCATTACTATTTCAAGTAAATGGTGGAGTAGGAAATGTGTTCAATAACTTAAAATTGTACATAATTGTAATTTGTAATTTTTATAGCCCATTTCGAACCAATTGTAGATAAGCACTGTGACAGTAGGTCAAGGTCAAATTATAGGATTCTATGATTACCTTTGGAGGTCATTGTTGGATTGGTGTCCCCCCCCCCCCCATGAGACAGTTTGTATACGCACAAAGCAAAATTATGACGAACATTGAAAACTAGTGATGTATCTTGTTTTGCTTGCCAAGTTCTTATCTTGTCTTGCTTAGCAAGACAATAAGTCGTTTTACTTCTTGTTTTACCAATTTTTTGCTGACTCCCTTGATTCTTGTCTTCCTGATTCCTTAATTTTTGCACGCCTCACACAGGTTAATTTTTTGAGCCTCTCTTAAACTTTACATTAAACGTTAAATCATTTAGGTTTTTGTTTTGAAACATTGTAACTTGAATCTAAAAAGTTAGAATTCTTGCTTCTTCCTAACTTATTGACAAGAACTCTTGCTCTTGCTTGTCTTATCTTGCTCTTGTTCACAAATTTCTTCTGTTGTTCTTGCAGCAAGAAAGAATAAGAAGAAGCTCGTAAAACATTTTTGAAAAAATATGGCGGTTTCGCGTGGGTAATCAGCAAATGTTTATGCATAAATGCTTAATTGTAGATATAGGTAGCTGTTGTTTCAAGGATGCTTTAATTTTTGTGAAACAACGACCAAATTAATGTAAAATAGATTAATTTTAATCTAATACCTACGTATATTTAAAATTCAAGATTTTTGTTATGAATATTTCATAAGTACGCAGTTACAAGTGCTGAAAAGCGCCAAGTAAATTTAAATATTAATGTAATAACTTCTACAAAAACTACCATCCCGTAAGCTCGGTCGAAAACATCATGTAGGTACCGTACGAAGATATAACAAGGAAAAAGTTGTTGATTTGCGATTTTCTGACCGTCATAATTCTATCTAGAATGACATGTATGTGGATATATACGATATAATAATCCCATTCATACTTTCTCTGAATGCCAAGTGGACGCAACATTTCAGGCAGGTGCCTTTTTAGGTATAGTATTACATGAAAAATTTTACTAGCAATTCACTTTCATACATGTATTATAGCCTGTGGCGGTTTAGATCAGTGACATTCGGTGGCTGAGAATTGATCATAGGTCAATCAACACATTTACGTAGAATATTTGCCTAGATGTTAATAATTTTTATAAATCATAATCATCATCATAAGGCCATTGGACACGCACCTACACTTTTTCCAATTCTGAGCTAATCTTCGCATTTCTCTAAAAATAGAACATCCGATATCTTTTAATATTTGTGAACAGTAACCTAATCTATTTTAGGTATCTAGGGAGTCAGATAAGTCAGGACGGAAGGAGTAGTAGGGATATAAAGTAAACGATAGCGTAGGGTCGAGTCGCCTTCAATAAAAAGATGTCATTTCTATGCTAGCGAAAGTTAATTTATAAATTCGAAAAAGATTGTTAAAAGTGTATGTTTGGAGCACGACGCTGTACGGATGCGAAACATGAACGGTGGGTGCGACGGAAAAGAAAAGGTTAGAAGCGTTCGCAATGTGGTGTTACAGGCGAATGATGAGGATACAGTGGATAATGAAGGTTAGAAATGAAGACATATTAGAAAGAATAGGAGAACTGAGGACTCTGCAGAACTCAATCAGAGATAGGCGGGATAGGTTGGTAGGACACCTTCTCAGCCATGAAGGTCTAGTCAGAGACATATTAGAGGTAGGAACGGGAGTTAGAAAGGGTAGAAGTAGATCTAGATTACATTATTGTTTGCAAATAGTTAAGGATGTGGGTTGTTCTAGTTTTAGGGAAATGCGAAGATTAGCTCAGGATAGGAAAGAGCGGAGGTGCGTGTCCAAAAAGTCTTAGGGCTGATGACCTTATTGATGATGAACCTAATCTAGGTCTATCTCTACTCCTGTTAAGTTCTGTTTCTACTTCTGATATGTCTCTAACTAGCCCTTCACGCCTGTCGTACCAACCTATTTCGCTTATTTCTTATCGACTTCCATAGCGACCTTTGTCCGTCTATTCTTTTTAATTTAAACAAAATAGATTAAACATCGATCTGTAGTTTGGAATTGTGGAAGAAATTGGTAATATCCAAAACATAGTCATTCACTTTTTTCTGCCTTTATTTCGTTCGTGTCATCTTTCTCTTCTCAACCAGCGCTCACCAATTCCTAAAAGAGGGTCTTCCCTCCTACCCTCCGGTTTTACACTACATTGTGTGGTAAAAAGACTGCCGATCCACCGGGTACCGGGTAATTGCCTCCATTTTTTTCTGATTTTTCTTTATGAATTTCTGTGGAGTACTGTACCGAATGACGGACAAGAACGTTAATCAGTCTCAAAAGCTTCAGTAGTGTAGAAAAAAGTGCTCGTTTTATAACCTGCTGTCTCCGCATATGTTTATGTAGTCGTCATACTATAATGGAAACACTCTACCCCCTTTTACTAAATCAATAACTATCAGTTTCATAGAATAGCGGATGTGGTTAATTAGTCGATCTGATGCATAATTAAAATCCAATTTTCTGGTTGCTAAAACACACACGTATGCATGCATATGTATGGGCTTTATATATATTATTATACATACATACGAAGCTTTCAAACTACATAAATTTGTACCTGTCTATGCGTTTCCTTTTTATGACGCTTTCGGACACTATCATTAGGTGCAAACATGTCACTAATTAAATACAGGAGACATACATATGTTAACAGGAAAAACGGGAATAGAAGTTATCGTTAGGTTTGATATAAAATTCTCCCTTTTTATACATATTTATGTATCGTAATTTTATTCCGTAGAGTAGTCGCATCATATGTGACCATATAATCCTGTAGCAAGGAACTCTGTCCAGTTAAAGGTGGAGTTACACGGCATAGTGCCCTAAAAAAAAAAAAATTTTGGGTGTTTCATTCCCACCAGCTAGTATTGCTGGTGGGCGGGCAGTCCCTCCGGACTATGCCGGAAGGTAGGGCGGAAGGCCCTCTTCAGCCTGCTTTCAGGAATCGTGGGAATGGGTGGGTGGTGGTTCGGGTGAGAAAGATGAGACGGACGAAATGAAGACAGAAGAGAGTGAAAGATTATCTGTGGAATATTACTGCCTCAGCATTTACCTATGTGATCCAAGGAAACCACAGAAAAACTTGGACCAAGGCAGAGGGACCCGGAATCGAACCGGCGTCCTCCCGAATACTAAGCAATGATCTAGACCTCTAGGCCATGCCGCTCATATGTGAGGAAATCTGTGCAGTTAAAGGTGGAGTTACACGGCACAGTGCCCTACGGACGGCCTGTGTCTGGTTCGCTCTGTTGGGGACATTTTGAAAATGTTGCGCCCTATAATATATGTATTAACTGGCAGTTATTTATTTCAGAAAAAGAAGTTAAAGAAGCGGTGGTGGAATAACTGAATTGAATTGAAATTTCGTCGGACAAACGGAAAACAAAAGCTAAAGAATGAAGAAGAGGAAGTAAGAAAAGAAGAAGAGGGTGAATAAAAAATGAAACCATTGTAAAACATCAACGTGTAATAAGGTCATGTTGTTTGTAAACAGAATATTTTATTGTAAAATACAAAGGCTACCGTGAGAATACGAAGATGTATTTGCGCGGCGTGGATCCTGCACCCGTGTAATCTCACACGTTTACATAAAATAGTCTAGATCTTGACCATGACCTACAGCGTATTATTAAAGCGGTGTGTTCTGACAGAACGATGATAAAGCTACAAACGTTTGAAATATCATCATCATCATCATAAGGTCGTCAGTCCTAAGACTGGTTGGATACGTACCTCCACTCTTTCCTATCCTGACCTAAACTTCGCATTTCCCTAAAACTAGAATAGCCCACATCCTTAACTATTTGCGAACACTAATCTAATCTAGGTCTACCTCTACCCCTCTTAACTCCTGTTTCTGCCTCTAATATGTCTCTGACTAGACCTTCATGCCTGAGAAGGTGTCCTACCAACCTATCTCGCCTATTTTTTATTGACTTCCATAGAGTCCTCTGTTCTCCTATTCCTTCCAATACTTCTTCGTTTCTAACCTTTTCTACCCACGTTATCCTCATCATGTGCCTATAACACCACATTTCGAACGCTTCTAACCTTTTCTTTTCCGCCGCGCCTACTGTCCATGTTTCGCACCCGTACGCCGTGCTCCAACTATACACCTTTAACAACCTTTTTCGAATTTCTAAATTAACCGTTCGCGAGCATAGAAGTGACTTCTTTTTATTAAAGGCGACACGACCCTGCGCTATCCTCTGCTTTATATCCCTACTACTCCATCCATCCTGACTTATCTGACTTCCTAGGTATCTAAAATCAGCTACTTCTTCTAATTTTTCGACTCCTATCTTCTCTACTTTTTCTTCCCTTGCATACCACTATTTTTGTTTTACTTTTATTTATTTTCGTCCAGTACTGATCTGTCAGTACCGCTTCCATTTTATTTAAAGCTCTCTCTAAGTCCTCCTTGCTAGATGCTAATACTGCTATATCATCTGCAAATCTAAGCATACTAATCTTTTTGAGATATGGCTGATGATAGCAATACCTTGGATGGGAACGGTTAGAAATGAGGAGATATTAGAAAGGGTAGGAAAACAATGGGCGCTATGGAGGTCAATAAGAAAAGGAAATACTAGAATGGTAGGACACCTTTTGAAAAATTAAGGGTTAGTCAGAGACACAGTAGGAGCAGGAACTGCAGTAAGAGGGGTGGAGGGAGATATGATATAGGATGTTTTGACTTTAAGGAAATGGGAAGAATGGCTCAGGAGTACAAGGAGTGGTATGCACCTTCAACTAGGCTGCGGACGATGATGGTGATGATGATGAGGACTACAACACAATATTTAAACAAACCAACACCTTCTGTATCCATTTACTATTTGGAAATATTCAATGGTATTGAGTTTTCATGTATTCACTGTTGTGACAAAAGCTGAAGCTTTGTTTTTAAATAATGCGGATGGCAATTGAGTTTCCAGAATTCTAAATCGATGAGAAAAGAAGCCATTTGAACATACGAATCTTGGTCCATCAAGGAACATATACATTTTTCGGGGTACTTATATCTCATAAGTAAGGTCAGTTCGTTTAGGTCGTACCTGAACTCTTCCGGTCGCCGATTATCCCGTACGCTTGATTCATCCGGCCGGAACTTACGCGACGCAAGTTGACGTTTTATGCGTTACATTGTTTTCTGTTTGGGTACCAAGTCTCGTCGGTAGTGTCCGCGCGGAATCGAGCGACGTCGGTAGCGGGCGGGCAGCTTCCGACCAACTGGTGTAGCAGCAAGCTTTTCGCTTGCTGGTGCCGGGAGCTTTCGTTCCTAGTCCCGGCTGTCGAACGGATCTGACGGACTACCTACCGGCCGATCGCGGAAAATCGACGCGTAACGGCGCTGTTTGTTTTCCATCGCGTTATTACACGACTCGCTCGTACTTACACATATTATATTGATGCAACAGCTTAAACTACAAATAAACTATTACTAGGTATGAATTAATGTATCTTAAAAGAAATACTTATGTTTTTTATGTGTATATAGTAAGTGGTGAAGTTTCTAAGATGAACCGTTTAATGTGACATCTAAGCAATACGATGACGATATCAAACGTGTAGGACAATTTTTTTCTGGATCAAGATATTGCCCTCGGCGAGGTGTGAGTGTGTAGTATGTGAAGTACGCGATAAGTGATGAAACTTTTTTAAAAGATAAAATATGTTTGTCGGAAAACGAAAAATGGAGTTAGTTGTGTTAGGGACGTGCTTGACATTGTTCTTTAGTGGGACAGTTCTCGGAATTATTGACGGAGAGCCTGGTATGTTTCCGAAAGGATTCTTATTTATATATTAAATAAGCATTCTGAATATAGTGTAAAAACTATTTTGTTACATATGCAAATGTAGATATACAAATAATAATAATTAATGAAATGGTGGCGTTTTACGAGTGAGCTAATTTTATAATGAGGCGCGGACCCATTTAAATTAATAAAGTGGCCCTTCAATTAAGACCCCGCTGCGGACACTGACGTTTTGTATCGCAGTAAATTGCCAACCGACTAATCGGTGATTTACGCTACTGCATCAACTTTATTTACGGCTGTTGCAAATTTCAAATTTATTTACTTTTTATCACTTAGGTATATGTAATATCTATTAACCTTTCTATGCGATATAAAAAAGAACTGATGCGACCCATCATTGAAAACGATGCATGTTTTCCTGTTTTTAACTAAACCAATTAAAAAAATGTAGAACATGAGAAAACTTCTGGTATTTATTTATAGATGCGGTAATATATGTATGTACATCAATGTTTATATAAATACATACGCAACCTTACCATCAATTAGCCAACGAATACGAATGTGTATGTAAGCTGGCCATTAATGTCTAGTGTACACAGTTTATTCAGTTTAATTGCATAGTATCTACCGCCCTTAACTCCCCGGCGTGAAATGGATTCATTCGATTTTACGGGAAACGAAGTAAATGGTGCAGTCGGATAATCTATTAAGACTATCAATTTGCTTTGACGGCCATCTGAATTTTTAAAAGGTAAAGTAAAGAGAATTTTCTGGTTCGTTCTTATAAATCAAACGAAAAACGATATAACATATTGAAGCAATCGTGATTGAGATTCTGGTTTATTGTTTTCTATTCGTATTAGAATTCCTTCTAAATAAATTTTTGTTTTGTTAAGACCTTCATAATAATTATTTATTCATCGTCATTATAAGGTTGACAGTCCTAAGACTGGTTGGACACACACTTCCACTCCTTCCTATCCTGAGCATTTCCCTAAAACCAGTACATCCCACATCCTTGATTATCTGTAAACAGTAATCTAATCTAGGTCTAATTTTACTCCTCTTAACTCCTGTTTCTGCCTTTAATATGTTTCTGACTGGACCTTCTTGGTTGAGAAGGTGTCCTACCAACCTATCTCGCCTATTTCTTATTGACTTCCATAGAGTCCTCTGTTCATCTATTCTTTCTAATATCTCTTCATTTCTAACCTGCCCTATCTACTATCTTTCATTCGCCGATAACACCACATTTCAAACCCTTCTAACCCTTTTTTTCTACCGCGCCCCCATCCATGTTTCGCATTCGTACAGCGCCGTGCTCCAAACATACACCTTTAACAATCTTTTCGAATTTCTAAATTAATCGTTCATGAGCATAGAAGTGACCCTACTACTCCTTCCGTCCTGACTTGTCTGACTTCCTAAATACCTAGAATCAGCCACTTCTTCTAATCTTCCGTCTCCTATCTTTATATTTAAATTCGCTCTTTCCCTAGTTTTTCTTCTGTTACACACCAGTATTTTTGTTTTACATTTATTTATTTTCATACAATACTGTTTTGCCAATACCGCTTCCATTTTATTTAGAGCTATCTCTAATCTATTCTAAATAATACAAATTCTCTTTTAATATTAAATTAAACTAATTATATTCCTAAATATCTAAATACATATATAAAATTAGTTGCTACATACAACACCTGACGTATCTGACTTCCTAAATACCTAAACTCAGCCACTTTTTCTAATCTTTCGTCTCCTACCTTTACATTTGGTCTTCCTATTTTTCTTTCCTTTGCATTCCGGTTTTTTTTCATACAAAACTGTTTTATTTAGTAATGAAATTAATTTATTAGCCTTTTTGTAAACTTAATTTTTTAAGAGCAATTAAAAAACACTTGAAAAACAATCGATAAACTTTAACCCTTATTCCCTTGGCTTACATTATTGGCTGCCTTTTCTTTATCATCGCCTCTCATATTATGATACTGATTAATTACGTATCTATTTACAAGAAATCTCACAAATATTAATAACGTCTAACACTTAAGATTGAAAGATTTCTAAATTTAATTATTTATTGGGGATCTTTTTAAATCAAATCAAAAGCAGAGAGTGTAAAATTGTGTTAAATCCTAAATCTTCAAAAACCGTTAAAAGAGAAGTGAACGAAAACGAATAGTTAAAAAATATTTGCAGAAAAAAATAAACTGAAGAACAATTTGCATTGTTTATTATCAAATCTGGAAGCTTTAACTGCTTGAAATAGATTCATAATGAATTAAACAATAAACAGTACATAGTTTCAAAAGCCAGTCGGCCTTCCTGTATGCAGTGAAGAAGTACCCTGGCCCGGGTCTCCGAATGGGCATCCCCTCGCTTAAAACGCTTAATTGAATAGTAATTAAAGGCAAGTAGACAAGATTTCGAAAAAAGGACCTGAATGGTGGAGATCGCCACTGAACCCGTGGGACTATTTCTTGCGACCTTAAGAATTGTTTGAGAAATACAATATGGAACTAAGAGATATGATTACAATAGAATAAGAGTTAGCCCACTAATTAGATGATTACATTATACCGGTAGAATAACAGTGTAGTATTTAAGTTCCTAGTAAAGTAGAATATGTTCTTTGGATATCAATTTATAATTATTGTTGCGCTTCTGACAGATTTTACGTAAAATCTGACAACATACCTACAATTTGCAACTGTTACTGCAGATTACAGAGGCAAATTGTCAACTTGTTTATCTTTAATTTACGTTTACTTACATATTTAAGACAGGAAGACCATCTTGTATAGAATTTGTCATACGTATGCTCCATGTTTAAAACTGCGAGCACTAATTATGGTGTAAAAATGAAATGAATATTACATAAAACAGGAACTCATTCGGGTTTTAGGTCTTGTGGTATTAACGCCACAAATTTACGAAAAAAAGCGAGGAACTAATATTTGAAAACGTTGATTTAAAAATTAAACGAATAATAAATACTTTATCAAAATTATCGTAGTAAGTAGTAAATTTGGTTTGAAATTTCGAGGAATTTACTAAGTAAGATTCTTGGATCTCGCTAATTTTGGTCCCTAAGTTCTAAGAAATATTACTTTAATATATAATTGTGTTAAACAATTTTGAGGACTAAGTAATTACTTTCAAAACATTTACTTAATATTAGTCCTGTACATTCACATTTTGCAATTATCTAACAAATACTTTGAAAATTGAAATTTTTAAAACTTTACACCCTTTGATTATTATGAGCAATTTATCGCCTTTTGAGAAAGAAAATTTAATTACAAAGCCAGGTGTGCCTATTATAATTTACATTAGGTTATGAATTTAAATATTGGGAATCTCTTTATATCTTAAAGGTAAAAGCAAAAATTAATTTCAGAATATTTTAGCGTTTAACTTTAAGAATTAATCAGGGTGATTATTCATTAGTCATTAAAAAGCAATTTTTGCGAAAATTCCAAGAACAAAGAAATCGTATCATATCATCAATGCGATAATTATTCTCTATTTTATTTTTATCCTTATTAATTACAGTAGAATCCGCTTATAATGACATCGAAGGGGAATAACAAACACGCCGTACTAAGCGGGCTATTTTGGTTAGTTTTTAATTAATAATTTAGTTTAATAGAGAGAAAAACTACAAATAGTATATATTTATTAACAGAAAAAGAAAAATAACGATGAATTGTAATATCAACAGTATACATAATCAGGGTCAGAAAAATGAGCGAAAATGTTATTATTAATCATTTGGGTCACTATAGCCGGATATGATTTTTTAAGAATCAGTCATAATAAACGATATGTCATTATATCCAAACATTCCTATAGAGAATTTAATATAACAACCAAACTTAACACTGCAATTACTTTATATTAAGCGGTTGGTCAATATAGGCGGAATCATAATAAACGAATTCCACCGTAACTTTTATTAGTGACAGTTTATGACGGAATGATGAAGCTAATATTAGCTTTAAAGTATTATAAGCGGCAGATGCATACGGGCAGAGGAATGTCCTTAATTATTAGTACTAGCGACGAAGTTGAAACGGCATTATTAATTTGCAAAAGCATTAGTAGAAGTGTTCGGTCACCAGGTGGCAACAGGGGCAGCTATCATGAATGTGGTCGAATAGAAATTCGCGAGCGTATTATGAATTATAAACAGACCGGAAACAGAATTGACCGAATTTCGTTGTTACATTCTCGTCCAATTTTCGAACAGGACAAACAAGCCTAATTGTGAACAGGCACCAAATAATGGAACGGAATCCGAAACATTCGCACGGGGCACGTAGATAATATGAAGTAATCTCTTACTAATGAACTGGAAAATTGCATACGAAATTTGCAATATTATACTCCCGAAAATAGTTACCGGTAGGCGCGTTGCTGTTGTCGTTCGAATACGACAAGAAATTTCCGATTAATGAGTCAAATTAATTACAGCACGCTTTCAATGTGGAACCCGTTCGATATGCCACGCAGGAACGTGCAATATACGATATGATACGTTACAACACACACACACTATAATAAATGAAGCGATTCGACCTGTGACCACAGATTAACACTAGGGATAAAAAGCGACCGTGAATATTTTAAAAATTTAGCTTAATGAGAAACGTTTAATAACTGAATTTAACAAATTTCTCAACTACAACATTCATTTAAGGTAATCGCAAAATAATTCATCTGAGACGTTTGTAAAGCTAGCATTGTAAAGTAAGCAAAAGTGAATATTTGATATTTTACTGCTAATTTAGTGCCAAAGTTAGAAATTTGGCGCTCTTTTGGGATCGTTAGAAACTCATGCAATGCTAACTTTAAACAAATCTATATATCAAAATCATACAGATTATAAGAACTGGGGTGAAGATAATCATGGATTAGCCTAATTATTGCTCAGTTAGTGCTGATTCTACGACTGCACAAAGAAGAGATAAAAAATACAAATATCAATATTTACATTGCGATCAATGCCGGGAAGTCGAATAAAAGGCATTGCCTATTTGATTCGACATGTTCTAAGCATCCAAGCACTATAAATTCTAACTCTGGCACTAAATTACCACTCAATTAGTAACAAAATAGTGTTACTTTCCTTACATGAAAGTTATTGGCACAGGAATGGGACAAAAATGATAATTTTATTTGCAATGGCGATAAATCTTACTATATATATATTGTTCAAACCTATTGGTTTATTTTAAAATTTTAATTAGAATACTCAATTAGAACTAACAAGACACTAGATTTTCATGTCAATTTTTTTGAGATTTTTATTGAAGGTATGTAAGCATGACAGGTATAGTTAATGTTCGGTTAAGTTAGAATCACAAGGTTACGGCAGGAAAAGACAACAGGAACGAAGTGCGCGTCACAGGCAGCTCCGACAGAACACAGACCAACCTTTACCTGCTGTCTTAACAGCGCGTTTTAGAAAATACCACAAATAGCGTGGTGAGCGCCATCTGATGGAGCTCACCACGCCATTTGTGGTATTTTCGGATATGTATCTATTTAAAAAATCTCAAATTTTTATTAATGATCCGGTAGTACCCATGATAAGTCATCGGGAAGATCTGAAGGCTATTAATATGAAAAGAATTTTAAAGGGGAATTTTGATTGACCTATTATCGAAGGTATGTACGGTGCACGTATACAAACCTTTGGGGGGGTTTTATTTCGTGATGGTTCTTCCTTGACTGAATTATGGCCCCTATTAAATCAGAAGACCTTTTAGTGGCGGCATGTAATGGTTGTTCGTAGAACAATCATCCATCACGAGAATTCTAATTTAAATTTTAGGGGTTATTCCAAGAATCTCCACCTGACTGAAAGATAATCTGCCTTGGGTTCTTCAACGGAAACGTTCGACGATTATATTTTAAAAGAAGTGGCGGAAAAAGAAGAAGAACCGTCCGAATAACAAGATTCATTAATTTGTAAACAAGTTCTTAAATAACGAGGGTTGTCACACTTAATCCGGGATGCTCGAAACGTACGCCCCGTTGACACCGTAACGTCGCCGTCGTCTTCGTTTTTAATGCAAAAATATCATTAAAGTCGCTGAACTTAATTGCATTTTCATATAAGAGCACGAGAGACAGACAAAATAAAAGAAATTGAATTAAAAAAATTAATGCGTAGAACTTGCTTCCTCCTCTATCTATCCACTCTTAAATACTCTGGAGTGCAATTTATTTCAAATTTAAAATCTAATTTTACTAGTTCTAAGCAAAAATAATACCACAGCTGAGACCATGATAGAGTCTATTATATTATAGACCTATGCAGTAACGAAGTCCTGTTTCCAAGCTTTTAGAATACCCCTAGGATACTCTTGTAGATTCCTTGATCCAAACAGTAGTTAAGTCTCTTTTTTTTATATTTACCTAATGTTAATATCCAATAAAGCAAACCGAAAATTTCAAATGCTAAAGATGTTTTGTTTGAAGAAAAGTGTATATTAAAATTTCTTCAAATAGATTAACTTGGTCTTGCTTTTAGTTTTGGTCTTGGTCATACTAGTATAAAGACAGTATTAGTCTTCTATTTCTGCATGATAAATCGAAAATATGAAAGACTGTTGTTTTTCTGGTTTATAGTATCGGGTGTTCTACCGTATAAATATTCATGACAGAAATGCACTACGGAGAGGTACAAAGCACAAATTAATAAAATTATTTGCTTGCTTTTTATTACCTAAAGTACTTAAAATGAATCAGATTTTTAATTAAATCCCTAGAGTTCGTCTGTCCATTTAACGGTATTCGTAAATACAGAAACCTGAATTTATAGTATGTAACAGACTATGATGTATCTATCGATTTCATTATTTGCTTGTGTTTAAT
Organism: Agrilus planipennis; assembly: GCF_000699045.2. Classification (NCBI taxonomy): domain Eukaryota; kingdom Metazoa; phylum Arthropoda; class Insecta; order Coleoptera; family Buprestidae; genus Agrilus; species Agrilus planipennis. The sequence goes on along the minus strand of NW_020439170.1, from coordinate 1,804,885 downwards.
TAAATTTCTAGTTTTTCAATTAAAAAATTGTTTTTGTTCGTCCTGCGATACACCCAATTCGTACCTACCTACTGTTTATTGTATTTTTGTCAGCAAGATGATTGTGAATCAAAATTTTGATATCCCAACTGCAATATTGCTGTGCGCCTACCTTTGAATTTGAACATTCCCCAGTCAGTCTATAACCCTTTTGTTATTACATTTTCTATTATATTTGTAAATAAAATGTTGAGATAATAAATATCGGTGCTTTTATTCGTTTCATTAAATAATTAAAATTAAGAGAATACCCATGTTATCACAATAAATATATTTGTATAAAAAAAAGATACAACGTGTAATTATACAACACGCTACTGAAGTGAAACTTCTTCAAACACACAAACATACCGGGATAGGGGTTAAGGAATTGGTTTAATGGTATTATTTGTACACTATGCTTCGCAGAGGTGCAATGCTGATAGTAAATATACTATACAATGTCTTTATATACAACAATATCACAGCTTTTTTGTCAAGAGACAATACAAACCACCCGGTCCCGACACAACCGCTATGTCCCTGCATTTTAAGTCTGTAATATCTTCGAAAATATTCATTTAAATTACATGCTGTAAAGGTCCATATTGGTTTATATTAAATGCATAATGTATTTAAAAGTACTAAATTGGATAAGGATTAATGCTGTATTGCTTAAAATCGCTTCGTAAATAAGCCATTATTTCTTCTAAAAAGTAAAGGATAAAAAATGGTTATTGTGGGTTATCCCTAAGAGGTAGACATATACGATCGCGGACATTTTTGTAGACCTTTTTAAGGTGTACAATACTGTAGATATTATTTTGATTTATCCCGTAGGGTTCAGCCAGCGTTTGCAATGTAAGCGCAAAAAAATGTGTTTAAATACGACATCACATTACAAACCTCTAAAATTATCAGTGTTTCTCTACTATATTATGCATGTATTATACATATAAACCTTCCTCTTGAATTACTCTACCTATTAAAAAAAAACGCATTAAAACCAGTTGCGTAGTTTTAAAGATGTAAGCATACATAGGGACAGACAGCGGGGGAAATGCGTTGCATGATTTCGTTACATGGTAACTCGCATGAAACGAACTTACCCTACCGTGCGTAAAGAAGTTTCACATCAAAAAAATAGATCCAACGTTGAAAGAGCTCGAATGGTATGCTATTTTTACCGCGGATGACGATGGTATTTGGAATCTGATTGGTTTGATCGAATCCGACCGTTTTACTATTCATTGGAACGATTGTCAGCAGGGATGATTAACAGAGAATGCTTGAAGGCGAAAAGATATTTGTGTTTGTGTTTCTATGCATCTGTAATAAATATGTATACGTAAGAGTAGGGTGATGGATGGTTCTTCGGGTCGTTTGTTACATCTCGATTTCCATGTTTATGAATACGATTAAGATATAGGGCACAAATCCAATGCAAATGCCGTTGCATCGTTTTACGGATGCAGACGTTTATAGCATCTTGTCTCTTCAACGACATAAATCATCTGGACTGCGTTACGGCGGTTATGACATTATTTGTCTTATCTTTTCGTGACATGACACATTATTGTGACGTTGTGGCGTCAGTAGTGACGTGTCCGTTTTATAATCGTTAAGGGGTTTATTCGTATAATGTTTTAAATAGGTATGGTCCCGATCACGAAAGGAGAACGCAGTGTAAAGTATAACGAAATTCAAGTAATTATAAGCTCATTTTAATTATCTACGTATCACTGTTACTTTTATCGAGTCTTAAGGACAAGCCTAAAAGAAAGACCAAGAGCAAATACGCAAGAATAAACGAAAAATTATTACTTCCGGTATGCATTGAAGGAAGGGTGTGTTCGAGTTTTTTTTATAACTCTCACAACTATCGACGTTATTTCCTTTAAAGGTCATAAAAATAATATAAAAAAATGTAAGAATCAGATTAAATGAGTAAGACCAAGTTTAACACGCAAGACCAAGACCGAGAATGAGACTATATCAACAAGACCAAGACCAAGATCGAGTCTCCATCAGCAAAATCATGATCACGACCGAGAGTCCATTAATAAGACTAAGAACACGACCAGGACTAGAAATATTTGAGCAGGACCAAGACGAAGACTAAATAAGCAAAACAAAGCCATTGACAAGACTGGGATAGTCTTGGTCTTGGCCTTGCTTTGGTAAGCACTACTTTTATTTAATTTTTAAGTTTTAGTTCGTCCCCCTTATCAGTCATTGTGAGCTCGAAACTGTTAGCACCATTGCTTCGAGTGGTCGAAATTCATTTTTGTGAACAATTTGTTTAATCAATTTCTTTGTGTTAAAAATTGTTTGTAAATAGGTATGCAACACATCGTACACTTCAGCATAAGAAATTGCTGATACTAACTTTCATTTACGTAATACCACTTTGCCCTGTGCTGACAACACTCATAATTTCTTTTATATATATA
>NW_020439170.1:1796263-1802389 GCF_000699045.2 Agrilus planipennis | reverse complement strand
TTTATTTTTTTTATCAATTTTTATTCTAAAACACCTAGTCAGCGAAGACTTTCTTTGAGATTGGTAATTTGTAAACTGACACAGGTTTTTGGTATACGGCTAGTATTTAGGATTTTGATATACGGCTGGCATTTCTTCTAATTTCACCCTAGAAATTTTTGACGTTGCCTTACGTATTTAGCTATAATCTTTTTGTGAAAATATGCACAATTTTTCACTATTGAATCAAATTAACGAGAATTGAAACGTCTTCGCATTTCCTTAACTGTTAACATATATAAAACGTATACCTAATACCTGCAAGTATGAGCTGTTTTAATTTAAATAATTAATCAATTAAAACCAGCTATGAGAGCAAGCGAAGAAGATGTGGTGATTGCATGCGACATATTTTACTTTATTAGAACATAAATGAACTGGTGCGGATCAATAATAAAATTACAAATTACAAATGTAGTATCATTTGCTTATATTTTTATTTAAACTTTTGATGTGCGGATCACATTCCTTATTTCTTCGAGTGAGAAAGATAAAATGAAATCGATATCCAGGGATATCTGATAATGTGCTTTCAATGGATCTCTATATGCATATGCATATACATAGGTACCTATTACGATTCTTACAGTTCCCTAAAATTTCCGATAAATTGATTAACTTCATTAGAATTCATTAAAGCTGCCGGTTAAGCTGATTTCGACCCAAGAGCAATTCGAAGCGATAAAACATTGATTAAACAGTGAATAATGACTGAAAGAAATATTAGTAAAGGTAACGTTATGTGTAATCAAGAACAAGAAAATGCAAGTGAAAACAATTGTTAGTCGTTTTCCTAAAATTAAATGGACTTTTTTGTCGTTTCAGCTATCATTTTTTTATCTTTTGGAAAGTTTTAAACTCTGCATGTTTATATAGTATATTTAAAATTTTTTTTTGCAAAAAACAATAGCGAAAAACCCCTGGTAAATGAGAGAACAGACTTGAACACAAAATGATGCTAGAAGGTTTAAGCAATTACCTGGGGCTGCTTCAGTAGCTAGCGGGTACAAAGGTAGTGGTAAGGTAGCAATGAGGTTTTCAATAAAACTTACATAACTTATAGTTAATAATAAATATTACGGCGAGAAAAGACGCGGTAGGAAAAGCTCCCCAAATGGAGGGTTCCGGAAAATTACCATTTTTGGGATATATTTCATTTTGAGAGGAGCTTTCCCCTAAACCCCATCCTTGATGTTTACTAAGTACTTCTATAAGTATTACAAATCATAACCCTTTTGGAACAACCTCACAATCTGATTAATATTTTTTTAGTTTTTACTTCTCTTCCTCAGGGAAAACCTTCCCTATGCCCCTTCTCTCCCCGCTCGCCCCTCCCGTACCTGTCTACTTGCTTAGGGTTACTAAATACAAACCATTCACGTAATTTTCGCTAAAGCTACTTATTAACAATGAGTAAAACAATTTAATTTTGATTAGCGATTTGCAGTTTTGATGGTACAGTCAGTCAGTCATAAAAAATGCACCGTATATGGAACAGATTCCCAACTTGTACCTACAGTGAGCTTGGTTAAATAATAGAGTCGATGCTCCAAATATTACTGCATTTCCAGTAAAATGGACTGAAACTGATGAGAATTAGTTCCGCTCCAAGTTAACATTTAATTAAATACCAAACTCCTTTGAATACACGATCGACGAATATTAGGCACTGTTAATCTGGTAAACGATTCAGGAGAGAAGATAATGAGCGATAAATTATTGTGATTTGTTTTATTGTATTGTAATGTAAATTAAAAATATGGCATATTTCAATAGTTTAAGAATTTTCTTGTTCTTTATACTTATTTGACTATAGAGAAGTGGTCGGCATGTAATGTCCGGATACTTTTGAAAATTTTTAACAAGGTCCAAGAAAAAAACATACTCATTATCAATTGTTTAGGTTCATTTACCTAAAAAGACATAAATTATTAACAACTTATATCAGTCACTTAATTACTTCTAAAATACTAGAAAAAAATATAAGATTGGCGCTCAAAACTTTGTGCTTTCAAAGCTTTATACTTTCTAAAAATTTTTGGCGGTCCGGACCTGGACTGCGGTCCGCCAGTTTCCGACTACAACACGAGTTTAATTATCTCACGGGATAGTACGTAAATGGAAATGAATTAATTAAAGCATTTATATTATATGTAAGTACTTTTTGAAATATTAGTTATGTAAGTTAATATTTTAATAAATGTTGCTTTATTCTGTAGCTTTCTGGCCTAATCTTCGTTAAGTGTTAATATTCCATTTTCATTTATTCTTTAAAAAAAAAAAGAAGTTATAAAAGTAGATGTACATACTTATATTTACAAGTTGGTTGAGTTTTTGTAAGCGAGCGTAAGCGGGTTCAATTATTCCTTTTTCTTTTTCGAAAGCCGATTTCCATTTTTTTTTTGTTTACAAGGAACAGTACGGAAACTACAACATGTTTCCCGATTGAATTGGTGTTGTTGTTTTGTAATTGGAAAGCGTTTACGGAAATGGCCCTCGACTGTTCTGCGGAGTTCATTTGCGACCAAACTACTCGCAACCCATAAATTCGATTACGATAAAACAATACCTGTCAAAGTGTTGTTCTACGTGTCCGTGTCTGCGGCTATTAAACAAATAAAGCCGCTTCAAAGTCAACAAATAATAGGGAAATGACCATGCGAAGTCGAGCGTCCGTTGATGTTGTCCGTTTCGTCGCTCTACAGGTAATATAGTTAAAAATGAACTGTTATTAAAATTACTATCTATTTAGGGTTCGTTATTAGAGCCCTATTAGTGCAGGGTCGAGTCGCCTTCGATAAAAAGAAGTCACTTCTATGCTCGCAAACGGTTAATTTAGAAATTCGGAAAAGGTTGTTAAAGGTGTTTGTTTGGATCACGGTGCTGTACGGGTGCGAAACATAGACAGTGGGCACGGCGGAAAAGAATAGGTTAGATGCGTTCGAAATGTGGTGTTACAGGCGAATGATGAGGATGCCGTGGATAGAGACGGTTAGAAATGAAAAGGTATTAGAAAGAGTAAAAGAATAGAGGACTCTATGGAAGTCAATACGAAATAGGCGAGATAGGTTAGTAGGACACCTTCTTAGACATGAAGGTCTAGTCAGAGACATATTAGAGGCAGAAACGGGAGTTAGGAGGGATAGAGGTAGACCTAGGTTAGATTACTGTTCGCAAATAGTTAAGGATATGAGTTGCTCTAGCTTTAGGTAAATGCGAAGATTAGTGCAGGATAGGAAAGAGTGGAGGTGCGTGTCCAACCAGTCTTAGGACTGACGACCTTATGATGATGAATAAAGAGTCAGTTTTTGTTTAAATAAATACAGGCAGGTAGAAACCTGCCAAAGAGTGGCGTGGCACGGCTGCTGATGAAATCGAAAAGGTTCGAAATCGCAATCCAAAAAATACCGATTAGGACCATTAGACATTTTATTTTTTGTTGTCCGTTTTTCTCAATAACTGTCAGAAATTTGTATAGATTTTACCGCCTCATAGTTCATTGAAAAGCTCAAGTGTCTAACTAAGTGCAATAAAAAGATACGACTTTTCAATGTATATATTAATTATAATTGTTAGACCAACTGATACATTAAAATCTATGGCATACCTTCCTTTTGTTCAAACTCTTTTTGACATAAAGGGAGGGCTCACAACACTTGGAAAATCAATTTTTAATTCAGCGTGATTATTAAATGATAAATTTAATTTGGTTAATTAAGTTGTTTCACAAATGTTACACAGCAAAACAAAGAATATTCGCAAAAGAAATTAAATTAATCAATAATAAAAAATCCAAAGCAATAAAGTGTATGAATAACCTTACTGTACGGTAGGTAAACTTAGGACCCCTATCTTAAGATGTTTGTCAGGGTAGGAAATGAATCTTTAATCTTCAAAGCGCCCAATACACAAATCGTAAGGATATAGTAGATCTAATTAAACCTTTAGTTACCCAAATGCCTACTGGATTTCACAGAGGCCTCGATTGAAGGTCCTTTTCCGATGTGCCCTCGTAAAAGAATCCCTTTAAACGTGCACCGCGCCACTGACAACATACCCGAAGGGATTTACTTGGCCAGTTATAAACCCAATAAAATTCTTGATACGTACTTTTTTTTAACACCCTATACTGCGAGCTAAATAATATAAATACTCCTCTTATTTACCTACAAAAACGTTTATACTCCAAGGGTGCAGGTGTCACATGTATAATAACTATAGTTCACGTCGATAGCTTATGAAAAAAGCCAATAGTGAAAACATTAGCGATTAGTAAGACCAACAATTTAGCGTTTTAAGTGGGCATCCTTCACAATAGCATTATCGTACAAACTGTAATCATTGTACGTTCTAAGGAATGTTTGATGAAATTTTAAACCATAATTTTTAACGTTTTTAAACAACCTTCTACCCTGTTACTTCGAAATTTACATGCCGGAAAATCAATAGCAATTAAGGCAAACAGAGGGATAAAGGTAGAAACCCTTTGGATCGTGTGAGTAAAAATTCGCAATCACAATTCGGTTTTCACTAATGTTTTTTCTACTACTAGAAAAGTATCTCCACATCAATGGCATTGTATTGAATGTTTGTTTGAAGGTTTTATAATGTAAAAAAGAAGTAGCGAGTAATTGAGGATTGTGTTCATTTCCCACTGGGAGACCATATAACATTCGGCCCTCGTCTTTCACTGTCCTCTTGTCGTTTACAAAGATGTGAATGCCGACCTTTCCTCTAATTCAAATTAGGATTGTTCGTTCTTTCGTGTAATTAAGTTATAAATATACAGGCAATAAAATGCTTCCAGATTATTAAAAAAAAAAGAATAGAGAGAAACCGAATTTTCGATTACCGACTGCGAACCTAACGACTGCTAGAGATAAACCGAAAAACGTCCCAATAAAGTTGGAAAAATAATTTGAACTTTTATTAAAAGTTTTCTTATTTAAGCGGATTTCGACTTTCTACAATATGCCATTTTTTAAAAAGAATGCTGTAATAACCAGGCTTTTGAAACATTAAATTTTATCAATTGTTATTATGCACGAGTGGGTGTACAAACAAGTGTGGTAGTGGTTGTTTCTTCTACTAAATTTCGTGAATAAAAAGAAATATATTCGTTAGGGCGTCAATCGATGCGCATCAACGTCAATACGATCTGAAAAAAATCCATCAAATTTCGTCCAGCTCCTTCTAGGTTTACACAATAGGAGTTTAAGTAAGGGTTTCAGTCTACACGTAGCAGTAAAAAATAAAATGAATAATAATTAATATTTATAATAAACAGGATGATTAATCAAATTATGTTATCCCCTGTGTTGTTAATTATATATAATAATGTGCAAATGCGCTAATGAACTAAAATGTTCTTCGGTAGGCTTGTAATGGAATTCTGGAGATTCGAGGGAATCACCTGCATTGATCACACCGATCCGTGTACCTACATTGGTTCATTCAGCCACCAATCTCAACGAAAGGAGTGCGCTAGCGAAATGTCGAGAAATTTGTAGACATTTGAAATTTATATAACGGTTTACTAAATTTTAAATACGCAGTTTTGAACGCAAGGGTGGTAACCAGGATTCAATATTGTGACGTACCGAAACGAAATTGTCCGTAGATGTTGTGCGTGACTGGTTAAAAAGGTCATTTCGAAACATGACACCGTTCGAGTTGGGGAAGAGACACAATAGGTACAATGGTTTTATTGAAAACATCTCATTCGACAATAATGAAGTTAAAAAGTAGTTCTTTTTATAAACCTCAAAAGAAAGACATTCACTAAACCACGAAACGTCAACACAGAAGAATAGCACAGGAAAAGGGCGTAAAAATCAACAACTGCTATTTCTCTACCTATTGTTGGCTATACAACGGAAGTAATAATACGAGGGTGGATTGATAAGTTTCCGGCCTAACCAAGAGATGACGCCACTAGGCCTACCTTGAGGTGACATTCTATAGTACCATCCTTGGATAGCTTGTAGCTATAGTTTCAGCCCGATCTCCTTGCTAGTGTAGGTTTGACAGCACGCTGAACAAGACGCCTCTGTGGTTTTCGTAAAAATGGAAAAGCAGGAAAATCGT
>NW_020439170.1:1747923-1795525 GCF_000699045.2 Agrilus planipennis | reverse complement strand
CAATGAAGAAGTAATCGAAGCTGCTTCTTTAGGCACTAAAAATTTTCAATATATTTGATTGGATAATTGGATATTCGAATATTTAATCTATTGAACATTACTTCACATGCCTAAATATGATTATGTTGAGAAATAAAAAAAAAAAATTTTTAAAAACCTTGTTTTTCTTGGTCAGGCCGGAAACTTATCAATCCACCCTCGTATAATTAAAAAAGTAGTCAGTTTTTTGTTTATTTAAAGCTCTACTCGCATTAAGCAACAAAAGTCGAAGCATACAAATTTCGGTGTGTAAACAAAGAAAAATGAAACAAAAATAAACGGTATATTTACTAAAGATGAATTCATTTTATACGTATGTATATATATATCCATTGTAATCTTTTACATACGTCTATTGTATTAAGTGACACAGAAAATTATTTAAAAATAATTTTGATCTACAAATTATACCTCGATATCTACAGGATGATCTACTTAACTTCTACACATCGGCAAGTGTAATTTTATATGAACGCAACTATAGATCATGACCCATGAAAATCTGAATCTTTATAAAGATGTTGCTATGTTTAGTACCTGCTTTACTCTTAAATGTAGGTAATATCCAGGTCAAAACAGTGTTGCCAAAATTTGAGTTTAATTTGTGTTTTTTTTTAATATAAAATACGTTTAATCAAACATACCCCACTGATAGTTTAAATTTCTTAAAAATTTAATCAAAAATCATTTAAAATCATTTTCCGAATACCCTCACATTTCAAATATCAAAAGTAACGAAAGTACTGAGATGGGAAATTTCATCATGACCCATATACGCACATCCAGACCGAAGTAGGGGTTTGCGTCCACCCTGTAAATACGACTCACGACTCTATCGCCTCGCCACGCTCGATTTCAACGGCCTGTGAGATTTGACAGACGTACGAACGGTGTTAGTAACGACCCTTGTTAATTAAGTCACTAGATACGATCATGGGGAGAACAATGGACGCAATGCAATCAAAGGGATTGATCTCAATGCACCGGAACAGTTGGCTACTGTATCGGCTTCTACTTGTAGCACACATGCACAACTACAGCAAATTTCACACCAGATATTAAAAGCCAGTAAAATAGTACAATGTACCCTGTGTGCGAGTGTGTGTGACAATAAGATAATTTTTACGATGTAATTTCAAAATAATAATTAATTGCATTATTCATAATACATTCACTTGCGTTTGACAAATTTTTTCTTCGAATTGTTACCGCTATCGTCTTTTTGAAATTTGTAATACATAAAAATACAATACTTACTAATAGTTTGAGTAAAAATTTTGAGGATTATGCAAAAAAAAATTATTGCAAGCTATTTTTTCAAAATTTAGTAATTTTTAAATGGCTGTAACTAGTCTTTTTGTAAAGATAATCATACATTGTCTTAGAGTTTTGTAAAGCTCAAAGACTCAACTTTGAGAATATGAAACGGTTTTTTGGAAAAAATTGCGTAAATTATGTGTAAATTCAATTTAAAACAAAAAAGAATTTTTCCTATGTTAATTAAATGGGAAACTAAAATAAAAATAGNCACACACACACACACACACACACACACACACACACACACACACACACACACACACACACACACACACACACACACACACACACACACACACACACACACACACACACACACACACACACACACACACACACACACACACACACACACACACACACACACACACACACACACACACACACACACACACACACACACACACACACACACACACACACACACACACACACACACACACACACACACACACACACACACACACACACACACACACACACACACACACACACACACACACACACACACACACACACACACACACACACACACACACACACACACACACACACACACACACACACACACACACACACACACACACACACACACACACACACACACACACACACACACACACACACACACACACACACACACACACACACACACACACACACACACACACACACACACACACACACACACACACACACACACACACACACACACACACACACACACACACACACACACACACACACACACACACACACACACACACACACACACACACACACACACACACACACACACACACACACACACACACACACACACACACACACACACACACACACACACACACACACACACACACACACACACACACACACACACACACACACACACACACACACACACACACACACACACACACACACACACACACACACACACACACACACACAGACACACACACACACACACAGACACACACACACAGACACAGACACAGACACACACACACACACACCTACACACATAGACACAGACACACACATCTAATGTAAACAAGAACAACAATTTTTTAATAAAGCTATTATCTATCTATCTATATATTAGGTAGGGTTTAAAGAAAATGCGAAGGGTTCTCCTTTCCCGTCGACAGGAAGAAAACGAAGGGTTAGAAACATTTGATAAAACATACAATGGTTTGCAGTATAACCCTTGGTAGGTATAAGTTCGCTACATTTTTATTTGCAATTTTTGATATTATTATCTATCTGCGTCTTTACCGTTTTCTTGTTCTCATTGTAATGCCAATCGCGGGTCAGCCTAATGGTATACTCTTGTTCAGACCCTTGTAATGGTCGCAAGTAAGACAGTTACGTGCCTCTAGGGTTTCTATTCTCTATCCTCCGTGTCTTACTCACGCTGATATATGTTCCGGTGGCTCTTGCTTATTTTTTTTGTCACGGAAGAAATCCTAACCCGGTCCGAAATAAAATACACACAATATGTATGTGCTGCGAACATAAATTGAGGTATTGAAAGCCCTCGTTAATGATTATCCATTGAAAGAAGGCGATGTGTGAGAAAAAACATCGAGTAGGGTTAGATATCGTACAGTAAGATAAAGGAAAGGTCAAAATGCGTATGTAAATGTAACAAATTACATTCGAATTACTTAACATCCAGATATTTAGATATCTATAATTCACATATCTAAATATTTGATTATTCAAAATTTCAAGTGTCTGAATATCTAAATACCTGGATACCCATACCACCAATTTAAATGTAAGGCTATGGTTTTGTGACTGCTTCACCTGCGAATTATCTTATTAAATGTTTGTATGAATTTCTTAAGTTCTAATTTCTTGAATAAAAATGAAAAGAACATTTTACTTCTTTAGGCACTAAAAATTTTCAATATATTTGATTGGATAATTGGATATTCGAATATTTAATCTATTGAACATTACTTCACATGCCTAAATATTTACGCATGTTCATAAATACAAAATTTCGACTGCTAGAAAAAATTAACTTCTGTCTGATGAACCGGAAACAAAACATAAAATTTCTACTACATATAGGTAGGGCGAAATGCTACACATCTTTTTAGAAACGAGGGCCATTTTGGTGTGGATATTATGCTTCAATTGCACTAGAGATCGTGGTTTGTTATCGTGCATTCCGTATATTGAATTTTGCCCGATATAATCGTTGAGCTATGATCATATCGGATCACCATTGCGATAATAGGCATGTAAGCAATAAGCACGATTACATTTCCATGATCATAAAGCCTTTACAATGTAGTGAAACAAACTATCCTTACGGCACCCCTTCGGACCGCGCCGTTACAAGGACAGCGCAGATACAAATACCCCCTCCTACTCTTTCTGGACACCTTGTATAATAAAACAGCATCGTGGACAAACTGTTAAGCGAATGTAAAACGAAAGGGTGAAAGAGTAGCGCGACCGATGAAGGGTGCTAAATGACACCGAAGGGACCTATACATCCCTATGTTACTTCCTGCGGGGAAACTCTGTTACGTACAGCGTCCGGTGATGTCCCTTCTGAACGTGACGAACTTCGCGCGGACCCACATGCGAAACTTAGTGTCGGCTGGTTGGAAAAACATAAATCAAGTGTGCGGTCGCGACACGGAACCTGAATAGCAATCATAACAAGGGACACTTTGCAGGACTTTCACCTTTATCCTGTGTCACGAAGGACAAGTGGCTCCCGGAGCCCTTCTGAGGTCGCGCTCTTGTGTGAAGAACACTCCATAAAAATGCGATTTTGTGCTCCTAATCGTTTCTCTCTTTTTTTATGAACAAGTACCCACTGCCGAAAAGTAACGAAAGCAGTTCTACAGAATAATTCATAATTCATCGTAGGGTTTTTATCGATTTTTTTTGTATGCACATTAATAATGATTTTTGTCAATTTGTAATCAGAAAACTACCCATCATCATCATCATAAGGTCGTCAGTCCTAAGACTGGTTGGACCCGTACCTCCACTCTTTCCTATCCTGAGCTAATCTTCGCATTTCCCTAAAATTAGAACAACCCACATCCTTAACTATTTGCGAACATTAATCTAACCTAGGTCTACCTCTACCCCTCCTAACACTCGTTTCTGCCTCTAATATGTCTCTAGACTAGATTTTCATGCCTGAGAAGGTGTCCTAGTAACTTATCTCGCCTATTTCTTATTGACTTCAATAGATCCCTTTGTTCTCCTATTCTTTCTAATACCTCCTCATTTCTAACCTTTTCTATCTACGGTATCCTCATCATTCGCCTGCAACACCATATTTCGAAAGCTTCTAACCTTCTAGTCCATGTTTCGCACCCGTACAGCGCCGTGTTACAAACTTTAACAACCTTTTTATAATTTCTAAATTAACCGTTCGCGAGCATAGAATTGACTGCTTTTTATTAAAGGCGACACGATCCTGCGTTATCTTCATACAGTACTAATCTGCATCCATTTTATTTAAAGCTATCTATCGGAAATATAAATGTAAACTGGTTTTCTTCAATACTCCATTCATACAATGATTTTACCCAAAATTTTCCTACACTTTAAGTCATATAATACAATATAAGAAACAACTTACGAATGATGAAGAGCTAGACAGGTAACTAAGTAGGAAATTTGAAGAGTATTTATACAACAGGATTGTTAGGAAAGAGAGGGAGAACCACCTAGAAGGAAAAGTACTAACAGAACATGTAAAGACTAGTTGAAATTGAATAGAACAGAAGTAACTATTAGTAAGGGGTGTTATGTAAGTTGTTATGGATGACGATAAAATCCTAGGTAAAGATAGCGATAGCGGAACAATAGGATTTAGTTTGAAGTAAATAAAGTCTTTTCAATAAAGCATTCATTAATCAATTTAAAAGTTTTTCTCAGTTGAGTTTTCATCATAAGTTATGTATATGCTACCGGAAATGTATAAAAAAATCTAGGAATTATATACAATTGCTAGGAAATGTATACAATTTCGAGGCTATTTAGAAAATCTACGAAATGTTGTTTCAAAGAATTTTTAATATAGATACACATATCCTAGGAAATGTAACATTTTCTAGGAATTATATGAAATTTTGATATTGTACTAGGAAATGTATAAAACTAATACGTACTTTCTGTGAATAAAATGAATTCGCTCCGCTATCCCAACGTACCCACTGACATCTTGAATGTAATACATTTCCTAGGAATTGTATACAATGACGGTTTACACACATTTCCATTAACATGTGCAATTAAATAATTTTAATACAAAAGTTTAATTTAATTTTTTTATGCAGTTATCATTCCCGTGTTCTATTTTAAAATTCTATGTATTTTTGAAAAATCTATGATCATTATCAAAAGTTATGAATGACTATAAAATTTCGGTAGTGTCCTAGCCATCCATCCCGAGCACCTGCACGATTCCAATTGCTCTATCGCATTTATGATTTACTACTTGTTTTGTTCGTAAAATTAACAAAAGCGAGAATGACTTATAAATATTCCCATAAAGCGGTACCTATAAATGCAAATAAAATTTCCGTTCGAAACGGAAATGGTATGAAAACGGGCTCGGAAAAACCACTCCTCTCTTTATTCGACGCAATAATTGTCATTGCCGCACGGCGATGCTCATTTGTATTTCGAATTTTATTCATTTGCATCAATCACGACAGGATGGAATTTGGAGAACGTCGTTGTTTTGACGCGCCGCAATTTATTATTGGGATCGCTGTGGCAGACCCCGACTAATGCGAAATATCGACGAGGGTGCCGTTTGAAATTGCGGAACCGAAAACACACGGAACCGAGACAAATGCGGACCTGGACCTATGATCGTCTCATTTTATACAAGTTGTTATTATCATTATCATCATAAGGTCGACAGTCCTAAGACTGGTTGGACACGCACCTCCACTCTTTCCTATCCTGAGCTAATCTTCGCATTTCCCTAAAACTAGAACCCACATCCTTAACTATTTCCGAACAGTAATCTAATCTAGGTCTACCTCAACCCTTCCTAATTCCCGTTTCTGCCTCTAATATGTCTCCGACTAGACCTTCATGCCTGAGAAGGTGTCCTACTAATCTAATTTGCCTATTTCTTATTGACTTCCATAGAGTCCTCTGTTCTCCTATCCTTTCTAATTCCTCATCATTCCAAATCTTCTCTATCCACGGTATATCCTCATCATTCGCCTGTAACACCACATTTCTAACGCTTCTAACCTTTTCTTTTCCGCCGCATCCACTGTCCATGTTTCGCATCCGTACAGCGCCGCGCTCCAAACATACACCTTTAACAACCTTTTTCGAATTTCTAAAGTAACCGTTCGTAAGTATTGGGAACCGTCAAATGGGCATACACCATCTGGTGGCAAAATTTATAACTCGAATGAGGGAAAAATTTACATAGGAACTGTGCACGCAAATTGTAAAATTGTTTATTAAAATAATAAAACACGTTAAAAAAGTAAAAATTTTTTTGATGATGGAGTCGACGAAGTTTTCTTCTAAAGTTAAATCAAATAAAAAGTTAATATGTTCAGTGAAAAGCTGCAATAGCACTTCAGACATAGATCTTCACTCTTCACCTACATTAACTACTTTCCAATAAAAACTAACCGTTTTATATATGTAAAAAATATATTCGGAAAATTAGAGAAAAAAGTAAACTAATAGAAGCTTGGATGAAAGCAGTAGGTATCAAAGAAGTGAATTCCGGAATAAAAATTTGTTCACGTCATTTTAATGCACATGATTATATTTCAGCAAGTATTTACCATCAGCCATAACCTTAATATTTAAAACTAGAATCATACTAAAATTATAAAGTGAGAAATTATTTATTCCTGTGTAATTGATTTAACACAATTCTAATGATACGATATAAGTATTTTGAGGTTAAGAACCTACCTGCTGCAATACAACAAAGTTGCAATAATGTGTTTGCAACGTTCTCTTAAATCGGCTTTGCACGTGCAAGTCATTGATATGATATTGCTTAAATCACCCAGAATCACCTCACCAATTATATAACGTGAATCACTTTTTAAATCCGAAGTTTGTAAAAAGTAGGCAGTAAACTTGACGGAATTTGAAGGCTAGCTTCCGGATTTGTTATTTCCGAATTTTATAATGTGATTGGCATTAAAAACACGCTCACCTTCAACGAAATTTCCTTTCCGAGGCTTTGTGTCAGCCCAATCACATATTGTGTCAATACTTATCATTTTATCGTAATTTAAAAACTTGGAAATTGCACGGTACACTATAGGAACTACGATAAATTTTCCCTAATCGGCGCCATGTTTTTAGGCTCCTCCCATTTGACGGATCCCGATAGAACTGACTTCTTTTTATTGAAGGCGACTCGACCCTACGCTATCCTCTGCTTTATATCCCTACTACTCCTTCCGTCCTGACTTATCTGACTTCCTAGATATCAGTCACTTCTTCTAATTTTTCATCTTTATTCTCTATTATTTCTTCCCTTGCATATCAGTATTTTTGTTTTACTTTTATTTATTTCATTCATACAGTTCTGTTTTTAAATGTATTACCTACCATGTTATCGAAAATTGAATAGATTGGTATTAAATATTTAATGCACTACCAACGAATCGTCCGACTATTGTAATGCAATATGATAAATCCCGTCGTTGTTGTTGTTTAAAGTTTTCCACTTGCCGCTGATGTGAAAGCTTTATTTGTGCTTTATTAGGTATATGCACGCAAACATGCGTACTAATTATAATGGTATATATCCAGTAGTTTGCATTATTAAATTATTATTATAATCATCGCTGCCCGCGTTTTGTCTCGTTGTTCTTAATCGGGCTGCTGTAATCGTAAAGTGCGGCGAATGGAATAATTAGCGGGATTGTGAAGTTCAACAGGAAAGTTTTCGAATGTCTGGACGCGATCGTAAACTGTTAGTAATCAGGACCTATAGAACTCGGTGCGACATAACAGACCCTTTAGTTAAAACGTTTCAACAGTTTTGCATTAATAATAAAAGTGTATGCTGTTTTGTTCTAGAACGATAAGGTTTCAGAGTGAAAAATTTTGTGAAATTCGACAGAAGAAGGTGCATCGCAAACCTCCATTTTACACCTTTAGGGGTAGTATTTTGAAAATTTATTTTATACTGGATGATACCTTCAGAAATTTTTTGACTCATTAGTACAACAAATTTTGAACTCTTTTTTTACCGTTTTTAGAGTTGAATTTTAAAAAACTATTCTTAGTGGTCACCTCCTACCTTGTGTAAAGAACATCTCTGCAAAATTTCAAGTTTCTAGACCTAGGGACTTAGGATGTGCATCAATATATGTGTTAATTTATTTGTTTATTTAGGGTCCGTGGCTTTTTAATTTCATTTTTAATAAAGTGATCATAATTTCAAGTTTCCTATTAATCTAATAACACTATATATTAAGCGGTTAGTCAGTATTGGCGGAGTCATAATAAACGAATTCCACTGTATATCACAAATTACTGTGCGTCGTTTTCTATTATGGTAGCTGACACATGGATTTTCTTCCTACAAGGCAACGTATACTGCAACGAACATAGGCTTTCTGAAGCTGCAAACTTGAGTTTATACTACTCTAACTGACCCTATCAACATATTCAAAAATAAGGTCGACATCACGCTTTACGATTTCGGACTTTTTTAATGCAGGCATTCTACTGGCCTATCTGGGATAGGAATGAGAACGAAATGATCAAAGCTGGAAAGATACTGGCGATAAATCTTTTGTACTTTACATACTTTCACTTATCTACGACACTTTTATCGTCATGTTTAAAGTTTTATATTAATTTATTCGAAAATTAAATAAATCCTTTAATACGTTCTAGTGTCTAATAAAATGGGAGTTTCTTGAAGTAAAACGGTCATAAAGGCACATAATAATGGAGCCCAAACCATTATCGTTTCCAGTAAATCCGTTCGTATAACGTGTACATATTTGATACGGAAAAGGACTTAAGGGAAATCCCCTCGGAAGACGTCGTAGTATTCGACTATAAAGGCGCGGCAAAGCTTCTGCACTAGCGAAAAACCATTTCTCGACTCCGTGTGATGGATTTTTCCAGATGGCGCTTTATGAGCGGAGTCAGATTAGTCTCCGAATTGCCGTCAACCGAATATAACATAGTGACCGGAAGCTAAAGGACCGGAAAACGCCGAATTTGCAGTAACGGTGACTACAGGCCATCCTCTCTTCTAACATATGTAACGATAGGAGCGGACTGATACACCAACAAATGCGATCATTTAGCTGCTAACAGCTTATCGAAAGATAAAGAAGCTTTTTGTTATTATAGAAGACACTGAAAGCTTGGTACATTGTACATACAGTAACATAAATTGATAAAATTTAGATAAGTACACTTACATGGATCAGATATCATCCTCCCTTCAGTAAATGGACTGTGAAATCCTTCTAGAATCTGATGGGGGTACACGACCTATAAAAACAGATAGATACATAAAAAAAAATCATAAAACTGTAATTATATGCTAGAAACAAAAGTAGATGAGTCGATATCGATTTCAGAGGGTTATTGTCTTTAGCTTGTTCATTTAATAAAATACGATTATAATGTTCAAAATGCAGGAATTGAATGTTGAATTTAATTAATGTTGTCAGCAAATCAGCAGACATTAAGTATGTCCTTGTCGAAGTCATTTCGAAAATCGTCGTGGGATATCGGTTTTATTATACTAGGCCTAACAAATCATAACATAGTCATGCCCATTATTGAAATGCATGCTTCCCCAATTTTGTTGTTAATTTATCATTAACATTATAATTTTTTACCAAACTAAACCCTCGAAGTGGCAATGTATGTAACAGTTGTTAGACATGTAGATTTACCTCACATTACCGTGTTAAAGTAGTTATCGTTTTTGGGTATGGTATTGGGACTAGAATGTATTGTCAATAATAGCAGATTAATAAGTAATTATCACAGTAAATCTTGACTTTACACAAAGCAAACACAAGAGTCAATATAAAACCAATTTAGCATGCACTTCTAGTAGAATTATTAATTCTACATATACAAGACTTATTTTCGGGAATTTAAAACAATCTGTAGCACAACAATCAATATTCTCATAGAACCACCGGAATTTATTGCGAAAATTAATTTTCGAAGTTGATCAGACGAGCACTTGTTGTTCTTAGTAAAGCAGAAACCCAATAAATTTTGAAAAGCACCGCTTAACACAGATAAACAATTAATTTTGTTGAATCGGCGTGCCGCACCGTAATATCCTCTATACTATTACCAGGAGTCTCATACCAAACCAAATTCAATTGACAATCAATTCATCAATATACAACGTAATCAATGCCTGGCGTTGAATAAAACCATATTAGAAATTGTACAGAGTTAATAAATATTAATTTAAGTCAAAACGTAAAAGATTAAAACGTTTAAATTGGTAAATAATAGCGATTTAATTGGAATTAAATAAATGAATAAAACAATGCTCGACATGGTACAAACGAAATGAATATTGTTTTCCGGATGTAGTTTAATTGTTAATAAATGAAGAAGTAAAACAATGTTTGTGGAGAACTTTTCAGTAGGTAACTCAATGTATATAAAGGTACGAAAATTTGTAACTACAGTAAAAAGATTTCTACAGCAACATTTTAAAGATAAAGGCATTGTCTCTCTCGTTGGAAGAAAAATTTTTGTGGACACAAAGAAGTGAATATGTACTTATTTACTCAAAACCATAACAAAAATTGTTTTTAAACCAACCATATGCAAAATTTTTTTCGATGGGACACTTTCTCAGGCGTGAATAACTACTAATTAAAGACATATCAGAAGAAGAAATAGGAGTCAAAAAGAGTAAAGGTAGACTTAGATTAGATTACTGTTCATAAATAAACAGTTAAGGGTATGGAATGTTTTAGTTTAAGGGAAATGCCAAGATTAGCGCAGGATAGGAGAAAGTGGTCAACAAGTCTGAAAACTGACAACTTATGATGATGATGAGATCTTAATAATTAATACCGTTCATAAATATTCTAAACAAGGCAAGAATGAAAATTTTGCTTTGTAATAATCCAAAAATTCAAAGAGCATTTTCCACAACTAAATATTCTAGAGGTAGTTTAGAATCTCATGGGTCATGCCATTGTGTTGCACAGGGACAATACTCCGCCTATTCGTTAACCTTTACCTATCGCTAGAAACATCGATCGTCTGGCAATTATCGTTTAACACTTGATTCTATAATTGCGAAATATACTTACAACATGAACCCAGCAACATTGCTCGCGTATTTCGCGGTCCAGGATATTCTTTTATAAAACCTCTACCTGCTTAGTTGACTCAGAAGGCAAAGTGTACACGATGTAACCCATTTGTTGTGAGGATTATCTTGAAGGCAGTTGAACTGAATATAATGGATCGTTTCTTGAAATAATCAATCACCTCACAACTGCGAGTCAGAACTAAAGTTTACACTCAACACCTGCTCGTTGTTGTTCAAGTTTATTCGAATTCTATTTCAGATGGTTTAACACACTTACGTATGTAGACTTAGGAACTGGAGCAAGTTATTTAATTGCTCGAAATAAATCAGAAATATACGAACGATTACAGCACGCTGACGCAGGAAATGCAAGAACTTCTTATAAGCGTACCCAGCTTCTGTCCTAGGGGGGGGGGCAACTCAGATTTTTTTTAGGTTAGATCGTCCGCGGCTGTTTTGTCATACACACTACACAAAGGCACCTACATGAAACATTAGGTATATGTAGGGCAAACAGCCGCAAATGATCCTGCTTTATAGGCAGTTAAGGATGTTTGGGAGGTATGTCAAAATGCTATGAAACAAATAAAATTTTGGAAAAACGTTCCTCATACAATTCTAAAACTCCTGTAACAATTACAAATCGATTCACTAAACCGTTAAGAAGTTATTGAAATTTTAAGAAATTGTAATTTTACACGTCATTTTATGGAGATTCGTTAACCGCACAGATTAAATTTATTTTTATTAACAGAAAAAAAGCTACCAGAAATTTCAAACTTTTATAATAAGTAACTTGAACTCTGGAGAATCACTTTAGCGTAAGGTTATTCAAATTCACTAAATGGTTATCGAGGAAAAAATGAAAAATTAGCTGAAAATCTCGTTTTTACTTGATAATATAATGATAATATTTATAATTGTCTGAAATAAATGCAATTTTAAAGTTTTAATTATTATTTAAACATATTAAAAAGTTTTACGCTCATTATTAATAGAGATTAAAACTAAATATTTTTTTGTTTCGAAGTTGAAATCAAGGCATATTCACTACCGTAAGTCAGTTAAAAATTTTCCATATTATTCGTTATTTCTTATTTTATTCAAAGTTTTTGGTGAAATTCCAAATTTTCTCTCAAACCGTATACTTTTTTTTAGTGTAGATAGTATTTATTTACCTCATGATATGCTGCAAAACCGAATTAATCACGAATTTCTAGTTTTATGTACTCTTGTCTCCGATTGTACCTCCCAAACATCTTTAAATAAATAAAAGCAAATTTGACTATGCATTTTTATTTTATTTTAATTGTTTAATTCGACTTCTACTATTTTATTCAAAAATGAGCATACAAGGCCCCGTTTACACTTTAATTAGTGATTAGGCGAGTTCATACATTTTCTGCGAGATTTCGAGTGGGGGGCAGCTGCCCTCCCCTGCCCCCCCCCCTGGGTACGCCCACGCCTATTGTTCTCCTTTTTTAAGTAATTTATGTAAAATTATTGTCAAAAACAAAGTCAAAATACAGCCAATAACATTTACCTTTATGCTTTAATATGTTTTATTTTATTTTATTTGACTTGTCGAACTGAATTATCACGTGATAGGCACAATAATGTGCTGAAGAAAAAGTAAGATTGACCACCAAGATTTTTTGTTGACTCTGTGATTTACAGATATCTTCTTTATTTCCTGTCAATTGTTTGAGAAAAAACGCTTTAAATGTTTTTTGTGTTAGTGCATGATTTCCGAAGTCGTCCAAAAAAAGATTTCTGTGGCTCACTTCGTACGGTTACACAAAAAATTTAAATAAAGGGACGACTAACTGATACGATGTCACTCAGAAGGGACCAGGCATTTAGATTTGAAGAGATTTCGAACCGAAGTCGTTCCATTAATCCAAAATCTTTTCGTTTCCATCGAATATTGCGGGCGGATGGAATGCCTATTATACGTATAAAAAAAATAAAAATAAATTCGAAGAAGCTTGACGACAGTTGAACCGTTGCGGCGAATGGGGTGGATGTTGGGGTGGTGGTGATGCCCTTTGTGACATTGACAAGGGTCATATACGTGTTTGATCGAACCGTACCGACAAACTCGCGTCTGTCACCATCGAATGAGATGGTGATTAGGACAAGGAGGAGGATAGCGATTGCGGGAGGGTGAGGGAGGGTGTGTGCGGATTTCGGAAATATTGTCGGCGTCGAAGGTTTCTCCGTTTTAGACCCGATTTCGAATTAACTCGACGATGGCGATGGTCGTAAAAAAAAGGTAATAAATGGCATCGGCGAATTTGCAAACACGACGAAATAATTCGGAGAAATAGTGGACCGTGATGGGGTGAGTTTATATGTGAAAAAATTTTCAGCCTTCACCGTAAAAAATCGGGCTCGTAAACTTTATTTTACTGCTTCTCTTTTGTCGGCCACTTGATGTTTTATTTTACGTTTATTGTCATTTATTGGGAACATTTTTGTTTTTACTACTCCATAGGACAAATTTAATTGCCTCAAGCGGTATTAGATTTGTTTACGAGGATTCTAATTAGCTCTAGTACGTAATATAAGTAACAAAATGTTTAAACAACTGTCAACGAATCCTTTAGGATGGTCGCAAAGGTAGAACATTTATTTAGTGGTCGTGTAATTCCACCTCGAATACGTCAAAATTAGTAATTTTTAACAAATTGTAAGAATATGATCAACATCTTGGATATCGAAAGTGTTAACTAAATTACAGTTTAACTGTGTCATTAAACGTAATAAATTTAATAAACACCAGAATAATTTTATAACGATTTTCATGGACACGCACCTCCACACTTTATTATCCTGAGCTAATCTTCGCATTTCCCTAAAACTAGAACATCCTATATCCTTAACTATTTGCGTAATCTAGTCTGGGTTTACCCTAGACAAAAAATTTCAGTCTCTCAGAGTCTTTCAGCGTCTCTCACATTTTTTCAGTCTCTCAGTTATTGTCTAGGTGTTTTTATGGATCTCTCATAGTCTCTGTATGAGAGACTCGAACGATAAAATTGTTAATTCAGAGATTCGAGTCTCTCGTAGAAAGACTGGGATCTCTGAAATATATTGAACTTGGAAAATTTTAACCATGTCTATCGAGACACCACTTATTGATAGATTCGAGTCTCTCGTTCAGAGATTTGAGTCTCTCGTTCAGAGACTGGATACGAAATGAGGATTCTCGATGAGCGACTCGAGTCTTTCGTTTAGAGACGCTAAACAGTTTTGTTGACAGTTTCTCTCAGCGACACCAGAGAGACTCGATGAGAGACTGAACATTTTTATCTCGGGCACCTCTACTCCTCTTAACTCCTGTTTCTGCCCCTAATATATCTCTGACTAGCTGACTAGGCCTTCATACCTGAGAAGGTGTCCTAGCAACCTGCCTTGCCTGTTTCTTATAGACTTCCATAGAGTCCTCTGTTCTCCTAATTTTTCTAATACGCCCTCATTTCTCACCTTTTCTATCCAGGGTATCTTCATCATTCGCCTGTAACAGCACATTTCGACCGTTTATAACCTTTTCTTTTTCGCAGCGTCCACCCTCTATGTTTCGCACCCGTACAACGCCGCGTCCCAAACATACATCTTTAACAATATTTTTCGAATTTCTAAATTAACCATTCGCGAACATAGAAGTGACTTCTTTTTATTGAAGGCAACTCGGCCCTGCGCTATCTTCTATTTTATATCTGACTTTGTAGATACCGAAAATCAGTCACTTCTAATTTTTCGTCTCCTATCTTTATATTCGCTCTTTCCCTATTTGTTCTTCCCTTGCATACCAGCAATTTTGTTTTAATTACATATAAAATAAATAATCACAATAAATGTTATCTTCCATTATTATTACAAGAAGATTCTGACATAATGATGTAAGCAATAAGGATTTGATCATTAGAAAATTAATACAAAATGATTTGTCTATTTCAAAATACCTCTGTCGCTTTATTCACAAAGAATTTATTCACTTTTCGTGCCAAAACAAATACTTCGTAAATATCTTTCAGTCGAATATTCCAACTATTTTAAACCTATTGACAAGTGAATACGTACCTTCATTAAAGTGCCGAAGTTTCATACACAAAGAATTTTTGTTCTGTAACTGTAAGAAGACGCAGACAAATGCATTACAGTGTCCTAACATTTTATTTGGAACTTCAACCATTAATGTTGCCGTCCAGTAATAATGTCTCATGTAACGTTACTTTTGTTACTAGTTACTAATCAATAAAATAAAAAGAACTTGAAACGTCTTTCCATTTCGTATACTTACATATATTTATAGATACTCATATAATATGCATGAGTTAAGACAATCCTGAGATAAACTTTTTACAGTTTGACACCTACGATGTTTTAAAGAACGTTTTGCGATAGATTTTTTATTATTCTTTCTTTTTGCGAGGTTTCGATCTATGAAGTTCAAAGCACGTCTTAAAATAAACAAGAACAACTAATCCAAAATCTATGCTGGATGAATAATGAAATCCAATACAAGAAAAAAGAGGCTATTTCAGATGTTTGCATAAAGATACTGTATTTTAGGTAAATGCCAGCTGTCCTAAAATAAGACGTGAAAATGAAGCAAAAGTTCATCATCATTATAAGGTCGTCAATCCTAAGACTGGTTGGACACGTACCTCCACTCTTTCCTATCCTGAGCTAAACATCGCATTTCCCTAACACTAGAACAACCCACATCCTTAACTATTTGCGAAAAGTAATATAATCTAGGTCTACCTCTACCCCTCTTACCTCCCGTTTCTGCCTCTAATATGTCTCTGACTAGTCCTTCATGCTTGAGGTGTCCTACTAACCTATCTCGCCTATTTCCTATTGAAATAGAGAAATAGACTCCATGGAGTCCTCTGTTTTCCTATTCTTTCTAATACCTCTTCATTTCTAACCTTCTCTATCCCGGGTATCCTCATCATTCGCCTGTAACACCACACTTCGAACACTTCCAACTTCTTTCTTTCTGCCGCGTTCACTATCCATGTTTCGCACCCGTACAGCGCCCCTCCCCAAACATACAGCTTTAACAACTTTTTTTGAATTTCTAAAGTAACCGTTCGCGAGCATAGAAGTGACTTCTTTTTATTAAAGGCGACACGACCCTACTCTATCCTCTGCTTTATATCCCTACTACTCCTTCCGTCTTGATTTATTTGACTTCCTAGATATCTAAAATCAGCCACTTCTTCTAATTTTTCGTCTCCTATGTTTATATTCGCTCTTTTTCTACTTTTTATTCCTTTGCATACCAGTATTTTAGTTTTACTTTTATTTATTTTCATACAGTACTGATCTGTCTGTACCGCTTCGATTTTATTTAACGCTATTTCTAGGTCCTCCTGGCTAGATGCTAATACTGCTATATCATCTGCAAATCTAGGCATACTAATTTTTTGCCTCTGTATATCTATCCCTACAGTTGTATTATGTTGATCGCGTTTTCGATGTATAGATTAAAAAGTAGCAAAAGATATGAAATTTAATTTATACTGAAGTAAATTTTATCAAAATGTTTCACTCTGGGAATATTCAATTCAAAATTAGACACTCTCGAAAATTTACTAATTACGGTCAATTCAATGGATGTTTGAAATCTAGAATAATTGGTATTGTGTTGTTCGAGAGCAGTCCCCGAGGAGGTGGTACGTTGAAAGGTCACTATTTTGCCAATCATCGTAACACCTTTCATCGACCCTGTTATACCTGTTATACCTCACACCGTTTGGTCACAAACCAATTTAAGGTACAAATCGATAGATCATCAAATGAAATCATTTTTCCTATATATCGAGGACCGAGCAGATGCAATGTAAGGTTGTCAAAAGGACCGAATCGAATTCAAATGCTATTTAATTCGTCGCCTTCTTTTCAATTTTTTATGCGTTACAACCAATAAGCATTTTCTTTTGAGACGTGAGACACCTGCACACAAGTAAATCTATACATGTATATAGTGTCTGTCTGTACGTCACCATTCCTGTCCTAATTAAGGAAGAAATTCTTCCGTGACACGCAATTAGTAGATGGTAAACGTGTAGCTAGAAAAGCGTAATCTTAATACCCGTAGCTGATTATCAGATCATCAAGGAACGCAGTTGGCCAAGTGCTAGTTGTTAACGATGAACTGCATGTAAATTATTTTTTTTTATTATCTACTTATTCCGACCTATGCATATATGTACATATGTACTAACCTTAGCTCTTGTCATTACGTCAAAAGCTAGGTTTAATTTTAATACGAAGTATATCTCTTAGATCATTTCTCCTATCTAAAATCTAAGAATTTATACGATAACTAAATGACTGATGCAATAATTTCAACTATTATAAATATAGCGTCTTCAACATTAAAGTAGCTGTCTTCATTGGATACATTGTATGGATTACGCATTGAATAGATATTAGCAGTGTTTCGACTACTTACTTTAATAAATGGCACTTAACGACTGCGTACTACGGAGTAAAACCATAAAACACTACGCTTCGAACGCTTTATGCTACTCACTGCGGTTGATAAATGTGTTGCCACGCGAAACCTATTTACAGGCGTTTTGCGCTACTGAGCTGCGCAGTGAGCACAGTTATACTTCGTTTACTTTATGTAGCGATGTGACCTTCAGTTTGACCGGCGCAAAGTAGAAAAGAACAACACTAGGCCAGACAAGAAAGGAGACAACTCTCGGCCAAACTCTTAACCGGTGAGGAGCGTATAATACGTACAGTACTGCATGGAAAAATTGACCATTTTATCCACTACAATTGCATTGATCAAATGTGCTGTTATTGGTATCATTTACTACTGAAAATATCAACGAGATGTTTATTTATATTTGAAAACATATTAAAGGCTTTAACGCTTGTTTTTGACTCGCACTACTATCCATCATGGAACAAAACTTTTGGCAGGTACTGTATGAAAAAGTTTGTTTAATGAACAAGAGTCGAGAGTATAATGAGCTTTTATCTCCCTACCTACGATTTTGCCAGAGCGCATCCAAGACATTGGAAGGGACACATCGCTAGAGAAAGTAAATGAAGTATAAAAACTTCGCCAAGCGTAGATAGCAAACCCTTGTAGTGCGTTTTGTGCTACCGGATGCGGTTAAAACCCTTGCTGAGCGTACTTTGTTCCACTGGGCGAGGTAGAAACCTTCGACGCGTGCGTACAGATATATTCCCTACATTGAATTTTACGGTTTCTCTGATATCTTTTAAGATATTTTAACGAAATGAACGAATTATTAATTGTTATGCTACTTAGATTATAAAATATTCAAATTTAATAGCTTCTAAGTTAAAGTAGTTTATTTACCGGCCTGTTGATCTCGAAATTTTTCTGGTACTTTGCAGGGTAATATTAATAAAGAGCTCACAATATTATGGAAGCAAAATTGTGTTGCAATTTTAAAAATAAAAAAAAATCGCCCTCGTACTTTCTTGATATTAGCATGCACCATATATTATGTCCCGTGTAGCTAAATTAGTTCCGTAGGAAGCATCCTGTTAACTTGCCGACTTTTCTAGGTACTGCTGTCAGAGGTTCTATGTTTGAAGCAAATTAAGATAAAACGAGACATGCGACGTTGTCTAAGTTAAACAGCCGCTCGTTATTCGTTCGTTGTATAATTATTATTACTTCAGCATTATCTTTTACCGACTTACGTACTACAAAATTTAGATCAGATTAATTATTTTCCTCAAACTGTGTTAACATTTCAAAGTCAATTTTTGAATTTACTTGCTCTATTTTCATGAAATAAAGGGTCGACTAGAATAAATATAAACCTGATTCACACATAAACAGATCATCTATGCAAAGTATTGATGTGTAGGGCGATTGAGATTGTAATTTGTTTCGCTATCTTTCTAAGAACTTGAAAAGTTCTTGAAACCAATAAATCCACAAATATCGCTGCTCTTCTCGGTATGGAACTTTCAACATTTCGTGCTACTCATTTAGCCATCGGTTTATTTAAAAGCGGACCTTCCTTTGTTATTTAAAGAAACAATTCCAGAAATAAAATTCCAGTTAAGAGTGCAATTTTAAACATACATATATATATATACGAAGAATTACAAAGTTCATGCTCGTGTAGGTATGAGCTATGCAGCGAAAGACATGTGGGAGGTATGTGAAAGAATAAAGAAATTTCGATAAGTCGTTTGATTGTTTTGTTGTTACTTTGACTTGAAGCGACGATTGAGAGGGAACAAACAGAAATTCTGAACAAAGCGTTAGAAAAGTTACATGTGCTACTGCCACCATAGCCTCTTTGATCAAAGACGCCTGCTCCGAGTTTCAATGGCAAAACGAGCCGATAGTCACGACCTCTTATTTCAAACAGTGTGATTTAAATGTATATTTGTATGGAATTAGTGACCACTTTTAATTAATTCATATTTGAAAAATACTGTTCTATTTGTAAAAGATAGATACGCTACTTTTCTTCTTTCATGTAACTTACACCCTGAGTGACACATATTTGCCGCTTAACAAAAGAAGTTCTAGAATTTTCGAGAAGGATGAAGAATTAGAAGATAATATAAATATGCTTCTAGGTGGCAGCCAGATTAATGTATTATAATGCGAATATACAGAGTGATATAAATACAGTGGTGACGAATAAGAGCATCATAAATACCATGTGATATAGATAGTCTAGTTGGTGTTCTTGTATAAATAAATAATTGTAAAATTAATAGCCGTTAAATAAATGAAATTAATAGAAAATTCATTACATATTCTCTGTATCCGACACATTCCAACCTTGACGTTTACAGTATTATTTGAGCAATGGTTTTCTCTAAATGGCATGGGTGCACCGCCGATAGAGGTACCCCATGTTTAAATTTGGACAGATTCTTCTAGTTAAGACATATTGTTTGAACCCAATTTCTTATTAAATTAGTGGTTTTAGTTACTTATTTCTTTGATTCGTATATCAGCAAAGTTGTTCTTGGAACCTTATTGATGTAATACTTTCGAAGTTAACCATTCTTTGATTTCTTTTTCGAAGGAAAACAATTATAGCGCAAAAGGAACCGCACTCGTTGGTTTTCGTTCCCAAAAGTAAATTTGATGTTTTCAAGAAATCTCATAAAAGGGAGCTTCAATCGATAATCCTCTTTTCAAGTCAACAAGGAGGAGAAAACAGGAGATTACCAATGTAAAAACCAGTGGGATTTTTTATTGTTTTCACATCGAACACGCGTATTTGAACTCGTTTTATTTCCTTTTTACCTTTTCCGTACCTAAATCTCTCAATTTATTTAAAGTAAACTCGGCACTGAGTTGTAATTGCTAGGTATTAGTACCTCCTTATTGTACGCGCTATTTGTTTGCTCTCTCTGAACTTTCAGCGTCGATTCCGGATTTTGTTTTCAGCATAAAACTGACGGCCAGAATAAGTTTTTACAATAGAATTCACAAAAGGAATTTCTTCGCATAAAAGGATGACATAAAGAATGGGACATTAGTGCGGTCAATGATACGAACGTTGGTCTTGGATTGGGCGGTGACAAAACTCCACTTGCTTGTTGATTTTTAGATTTCTAAAGTAATTATTATTTTGTTAGAAAATTGATGTATGTTGTCAAAGTCTTAAATTTTTATTATTATGCACTTAGAAAATATAAATATAGAAGATGAAAAATTAGAAAAAATCCGTGATTTCGAGCGTCTAGGAAGTTAAATTCAAAATTAAACGAACAGTAGAGGTATAAAACAAAGATACTCACGAAAAGTTGATTTAGAAATTCGGAAATGACTGTTAAAGGTGTATGTTTGGACGGTGAGAGCGGCAGAAAAGTTTAGAAGCGTTGGAAATGTGGTGTTACAGGGTGAATGATAAAGATACCGTGGATACAGAAGGTTAGAAATGAGGAGATATTAGAAAGAGTAGGAGAACAGAGGGCGCTGTGCCTTCTTAGACATGAAGGGTAGTTAGAGATACATAGAAGAAGAAACAAATGTTAAGAAGAGTATAAGTAGACCAAGAGTAAATTACAGTTCACAAATAGTTAAAGATAGGAATGTTCTAGGGAAAGGCGAAGATTTCCTCAGGACAGGAAGGAATAAAAGTTCAACCACTCTCAGGACTGACTACCCCATGATGATGATAATGATTATGATTTTATCGAATTTACGATCTATGTGCACTAGCGCCGTATAAATTTAATTGTTCCTTATTCAAAATACAAATTTTGCCACTAAGTGGTAAATCATCATCATCATAAGGTCGTCGTCCTAAGACTGGTTGGACACCCACCTCAACTCCTCCCTATCCTGAGCTAAACTTCGCATTTCCCTAAAACTAGAATAGCCCACATCCTTAACTATTTGTTGAACAGTAATCTAATCTAGGTCTACCTCTACCCCTCCTAACTCCTGTTTCTGCCTCTAATATGTCTCTGACCAGACCTTCATGCCTAAGAAGGTGTCCTACCAACCTATCTCGCCTATTTTTTATTGACTTCCATTCTCCTATTCTCTCCAATATCTCTCCATTTCTAACCTTTTCTACCCACGATATCCTCATCATCCGCCTATAACACCACATCTCGAACGCTTCTAACCTTTTCTTTTCCGCCGCGCCCACTGTCAATGTTTCGCACCCGTACAATGCCGTGCTCCAAACATACACCTTTAACAACCTTTTTCGAATTTCTAAATTAACCGCTCGCGAAAATAGAAGTTATTTCTTTTTATTAAAGGCTACACGACCCTGCGCTTTCCTCTGCTTTAAATCCCTACGAATCCTTCCATCCTGACTTATCTGACTTCCTAGGTATCTAAAATCAGCCACTTCTTCTAATTTTTCGTCTCCTATCTATATATTCGCCCTTTCTCTACTTTTTCTTCCCTTGCATACCAGTATTTTAGTTTTACTTTTATTTATTTTCATACAGTACTGATCTGTCAGTACCGCTTCCATTTTATTTAAAGCTATCTCTAGGTCCTCCTTGCTAGATGCTAATACTGCTATATCATCTACAAATCTAGGCATACTAAGTGGTAAATAAATAATGTTTTTCGAGACAAGAAGAAAAGAAGCTTAAACAATTTGTATTTTGTTAAATTCAACAATTCCGTATGTAGTTACTTCATCGCTGAACTGCAATTGGAAAGTTTTTTAGTATTATCTGCTCGCATGGAGCGGTTACCATATAAATGGATTGTAATTTCCCAAAGACTTCGTAGTAGTTTCCCGCTTGTTTTATGTGGACTTACACACGTGCATTATAGTTCCCTAGTGCTTGCTTTCTCTCCGACATTGTGTGTATACACACTGGCGGAAGATGATCGAAATGCATTAACAGTTTGAAAGGATTGTTTGAATTGCGGCGCGACGCCCGATACGATAGCGCAGCGCGGCGTCGCTGTTTGGTTGGCGCAAATGCGTTCTCCTTCTCGAACAAAGTAAATTTATGAAGATGATTTAAAACGAATGATCGTTTATTTGCACTTTAAAGGGATCGCGGAAAGCTCCGGGCTTGTTTGAAAAAGCTTTCGGTGGTGAATTGTTAAGTAAACTGAACGGTATTAGACAAAGACGTTTCCTTAATATCGTGGTAATGCGATGCGACACTATATGTATACAGAGGCAAAAACATATTGCTTTACGTATTCGTTCATAATTACAAGTCCAAACATACAAGTGTAATATAAGCACTGTCTTTATTTTCTTCATTTTCTTTTCATCATCATCATCATCATAATGTCGTCAGTTCTAAGACTGGTTGGACATGCACCTCCACTCTTTCCTATCCTGAGTTAATTTTTGCATTTCCCTAAAACTAGAACAACCCACATCCTTAACTATTTGCGAACAGTAATTCAATCTAGGTCTACCTCTACCCCTCCTAAGACCGTTTCTGCCACTAATATGTATCTGACTAGACCTTCATGCCTACTAACCTATCTCGCCTATTTCTTATTGACTTCCATAGAGTCCTCTATTCTCTTACTCTTTTTAATACCTCTTCATTTCTAACCTTCTCTACCCACGGTATCCTCATCATTCGTCTGTAACACTACCTTTCGTTCGTTTCTAACCTTTTCTGTTCCGCTGCGCCCACTGTCCATGTTTCGCACCCGTGCAGCGCCGTGCTCCAGACATATATCTTTATCAGACTTTTTCGAATTTCTAAATTAACCGTTGGCGAGCATAGAAGTGACTCCTTTTTATTGAAGGCGACTCGACCCTGCGCTATTCTTTGTTTATATTTCTACTACTCAACCGTCCTCACTTATCTGACTTCCTAGATACCTAAAATCATTCACTTCTTCTAATCTTTCGTCTCCTATCTTTACATTCGCTCTTTTCCTACCTTTTCTTCCCTTGCATACCAGTATTTTTGTTTTACTTTTACTTATTTTCATAGAATACTGTTTTATCAATAAGGCTTCCATTCTATCGAATTTTTTTTTTTTGGAAATGAATAATATTGAGTTTTGATAATATATTCGTATCTTGTAGGGGAGCCTTGTGGATATATTCCAAGATTATAAAACATTACTACCACTATTGTGGAACCAGTGAACAAAAGATGCATATTTCCATAAAATTAATTGATTTTATGTGACTATTATCAACTTAATTTTATCGATTTTATTTGCAAGAAGTTATTAATCGTTGCACTTCGATCTGATAAGTAATCTTTGTATTCTGTAAGGAATAAGACAACGTAGTACCAGTTTTAGTAACTCAAATTAATCGAAAAATAAGTTATACTTTAGCAACGACATCTGAAAAGTTGATCAATAAATAAAGCGGATCCTTTTCAAGATGACAGAAGAGAGTTTTCATTTTTATGATAAAAAAACCTGCATGCTAAGTACTAACATAAATCACGAATTCGCGAGACGGAGATTGAACATGGTGGAGGGAATGGGGGGTGGGGGGGTAGTTTTGCTCCCGTTCTACGGTTGATGGTATGTGATCTCTCACTTTCTGCTTGTACGTATCTCACTACCATGGACTAAGAGAGTGAGATTTTTAGCTCGTTAACCTCTGCTTTTGCCAAACAACTTCCGCGTTTAAATACGTTACATCAAAACGATAATCAATATCTTATCAAGAACATGAATTATAATTCAAAATGTCAGGTGTAGTTGTAGGAGCTAATAAGAGACACGGCGGTATCATTAATCAACTGTGAGTAGTACATTTACTTACTGAATAGAAGAAGGGCCAATTAAGGAACTCTGAATGTGAATTATTTACAATTCAATTCAATTGTATTTTTTATGCGAAACGAACCTGGGCTATTGTTGCAAAAGTAACGAAAATTCATTACGTCATCCATCATTAAAAAAATAACAGAATCGTTTGTGAGTGGTGATTTGTGAAAGCATGTTAATTAAACAGGAACTGTAGTATTTTTGGAATTTTCAGTTAGCCTATACTCATTTTAATGGATTTGATTAAAAAAAAAACATTTTTACGATACTAGCAACTACAAATCGTCTATTTACAGTAATACTTAAATCATTTCTATCTACATAAAATAGTTTCATGAAATTCAATTTATTTCTTTCTTTAATTCTTAAACGGACCAATAAATTTTAAAGTGTTATCTTCATAATCGTAAGGTAGTATTTAAAAGTCACATACTATGAAAAAAAATCTCATGAGATACCTAAATTCAATAATGTCATAAAGTTCAATTATCCTCTTGTTTGTATAAAGCAGGATCGAGATAAAAATGTAAACATACATCAGCATTATCGTAAAATTGTCAGTCTTGGTTTTGCTGATACAGTCTCGTTCTTGGCCTTGATCTTGCGTGTTAAGTCTTGATTTTACTTATTTAATCTGTTTATCATCATTATACGGTCGTCAGTCCTAAGAGTGGACTTCCACTTTTTCCTATTCTGAGCTAATCTTCGCATTTCCCTAAAACTAGAACATTCTATATCCGTAACTATTTACGAACAGTAATCTAATCTAGGTCTACTTCTACCCCTCCTAACTTCTGTCTCCGCCGCCAATACGTCTCTGACTAGGTGTCTTATAATGTTTTTAATGCCGTCTCCTATAAGCAGCCAAGCAGGAAGAAAACTGGGAAAGAAGATACCAACTTTTTTGAGCACTCAAAATGTAATGGTTTTTCACGATGCTCTGTGCTGGAGACCCATTTCCGTCACATCACGGTATGGTATACTGGTTCAGGAGCCCCAGTAGACTAATGTGAATATTATACAATTTCAACAATATTATTATATACATATTTTTAATTCTACATTCGTCGGTGGTTAATAATTGCACTATCCCTTCTCTAGAATAACATGCTCATGGCATATAAGTGTCATTGTAAAGGACCGAAAAAGGGCTAAATTACTAGATCGGGTCGTGGCCACGACAGAGTGTATATCATTTAATTTCTTCTGACATATTTTCAAAGCACTAACTGCTTTCAGTACTTTAAATTCATCGATTTGCAAATTTTGGAGATAAATGGAAGAGGCGCATAATATTTGCCACATTTTATTTATAAATTTGCTACCTTTCGGATTTCGATGCCTTTGTGCAATTTATTAAATTTAAAGCCGATAGCGTCATTCACTGGTTCTTTTTCGCAGTAGTAAAAGTTTTACATGCCAAAAATGAAACAAAAACCTACAACCTGAATTAATCAACCAAAAAATACTGATTAAATAATTTTATAAGAAACACAAATTAAGTTTACGAAACGATGTTGTCACTCATTATCAGTCAAGTAGACATCTCTTTCTTTTTTACCTTTCTGACACAGAATCCAAAAAAATCATGGTTAAAGACCTTTTGACGCAAGAATGGAACTCTTACTTGAATAGTTATTTCAAAAGAAAGTTAGAAATAGTATAATAGTTTATGTCTTTTATGGCTTCTTTAGGAAATTGAAAGTAAAATTTTATGTGCAACATAAATTTGACAGTATGAAGCAGTAGATGGTATCAAAAGGTATCCGAGGGTGCACGCCAATGTTAATTTTTAGTACAATTCAATATTTGCATAAGAGAAACGAGTCGATCTTAGCGATCGTCAGTGGTTCTTTACATTAAATAATGGAATAAGTTAGAAGCACCTGGAGCATCGCTAATGGGGCCGCGGGGAGGCACCGTTCGAAACCAATGGCCCGGAGTTTACGAAAATTGCGAAGAAAATGAAGAAAGCGGCCGATGCGATCAGATAATTGGAAGGTGCTTTTATGGGCGAAACGTTATTAGGTGTTATAGCTCTCCATTTTGTCTATTAACGGTACAGGAGGTGTAATCAAAAACGAAAAGTTCGACAATAAATGACTATCCAGACATGGAATTGGGGAGATCAAAATAACGGAAGAAGAAAGATTAATTAGGTAATTAATTATAAAGTGCGCTTCTTTTAGAAATGCTGTTAAATCATTTAACATAGGTTTGTGTGTTTCTCATTTTAAGTAAGCTCTGGGATTTGGTCCCACCATCAGTAAATTTGATTGAGTATACAGGATTCTTTAGGATAAATGGCAAATATTTTGTGAGATAGTACGAGTAGTACTGACCATTTTGATTAAAATTATATCTGGAAATGCATCGTTTCAGAGAATCGGGGTCTTAAATGTTAGACAAAAAACAATTTTCGAAATTTGGAAAGATATTATAGTAGATCAGTACCAATTAGTTGGTTATGAGCTTACTTATTTGAATAACTGCAAAAATGTATAAAAAAAGGTACTTTTGTCGTTGAATTTAGCTTTTTTAAGTGACCACGAGTATTTGATTTAAGCAATTTCATTTTCGGAAAATCACCATGATGTTCTAGAAAGGCGAAAATGTACTTTTGGGGCATATCACTATAACAACATGGTTTACGATGAGAAATTCGTAATATTTTCCATGAAAAACTAATTTCTATTAAATTCCCTAGGAAATAGTGGTCTAGGTGTTAAACCCTGTATCTCTGAAAGGACACAAATTTATCTGAACTTTTTACTTAGAATGATTGGTAGATACAGGTCGGACCAAAGAAGCTGGCGAGCGGTCGCGCAGGTACTTGCCCATTTATGACCTATTTGGGTAAGTCACTTCGAACCGATACACAAATAAGCTTTCCGTATGCGTAAATTATAGTATTAATACAGAAAGGACAGTATCGTACTACCAAATAATGTACAAACATAACTTACCAAAAAGGAAAAATAAACCTATTGCTTTTGTTTTATAGTTAGTATTCACATTCACTGTCATCATCTCTCTATCACTGTCGCTAATATCAACAATTAGTTCTTCTGTTTGTATGTCTGTTACTTACTCACTTATCTCTGTTTTTAAATATTTAATCTACGCCCCTGATAAGAAATACTGAAGAAAGAAGGCTGCAATCGCTTTACCTAAAACAGCCTACTTTTGTCATCGCGCATCCACGCCATTTTAGAATTTCCGCCGGCTTCCAGCGTCAGGCCTGTACCATCACCTCCTATTGCGATAAATTGTAAAGGGCTTTAGCGGCCAATTGGTGAACTGATGCTGTCATGATTCGGGTCGTCGTCACATTTCGCNATAGCTACAAGCTATCCAAGGATGGTACTATAGAATGTCACCTCAAGGTAGGCCTAGTGGCGTCATCTCTTGGTTAGGCCGGAAACTTATCAATCCACCCTCGTATGGCTAGTTGCGTAGTTTAAACAGTGCATCCATCCATCTATTCGTTGGATCGATCACAGGTGCCTACGTACATAATAATAATGCATCCTGCAGCTGTGTACTTATTGATTATTCATTGGTCCATGTTTGAAGTCAAACCTCTGAGGGATAAATTAATGTATCCCGCTCGATGCCATATATACAATACTGACCACAACATTCTTTGAAGTTGCCCTAATGCACATATACAAATCATATCATCTGTAAAATCATCATTTGTCAATGACATGATGCAGTTCTCATTTTTACATACGCTTTTGCTAGAATTGTAAGGAAATTAGCGACTGACTGTAGGTCAACAGATGACTGCTTCTATCAGCAGAATATATCGTAGCAACTGTAGAAATTATTCTACTTAAGATTTGCTTTCATAGTAATCGCATCCACGCCATTTTAGAATTTCCGCCGGCTTCCAGCGTCAGGCCTGTACCATCACCTCCTATTGCGATAAATTGTAAAGGGCTTTAGCGGCCAATTGGTGAACTGATGCTGTCATGATTCGGGTCGTCGTCACATTTCGCTAATACGAATGACGAGCTTGTTCCAAATCAAGACAGCATCAGTTCTCATTCTTTCCTAATAACGGTGATGACTGCCGCATTTAAAAAGTTTGTAAAGGATTGTTAATACATTTTGTCAAAGTATGAGTAGTCCCAAAATCAAAAATCTTTCGGAGCTCCAAAACATGTAACGATAGATAGTCAGTCGTTAAGGGACGAGGAAGACTCATCATCAAAATTGCAACGAATATGTAATGAAGTGGATACTGTTTCTGTACAGTGCACATAGTTTTCCATATTAGTAAAAACAAAGAAAAATCAAAATCTGCTGGTTTTGTAAATTAAAAAAAAATCAATGTTTGGCAAAACGTTAAAAAGCTGACGTTTGTGGATTAATATGCTGTGTATTGACCTATGCGTTCGGATCAAAGTGATAAAAAGGCTAGCGTTTTCCATTTCGTTGAGGTATGGATTTTGGTTGTATTTATTATGCATTACATCGTCCATTACTCTTTTAAAATATTCTCATTGCAAACGAGCGATAATATCGAATAAAGAGGTTAGATGCGAAGGGTAGGACGGAATAGGGAATGGAAGAAGATTACAGGAGGCGAACACAGCGATTTCCCAACCAAACCCATTCTAGAATATACGAGGGTGGATTGATAAGTTTCCGGCCTGACCAAGAAAAACAAGGTTTTTAAAAATTTTTTTTTTTTATTTCTCAACATAATCTCCTCCAAGGCTGATACATTTCTCATAGCGGTGTTCCAGTCTATTAATGCCATCTCTATAGACTGATTCGTCAAGCTCCTCAAAATAACCATTTACAGCTTCGATTACTTCTTCATTGTCCGCAAATCTCTTACCGCCAAGCCATTTTTTGAGATTAGGGAACAGAAAATAGTCACTCGGGGCTAGGTCTGGAGAGTAAGGAGGGTGCGGCATCAATTCAAACTTTAGATCGTTGATTTTAGCCGTCGCAACGATTGACGTGTGCGCTGGTGCGTTATCGTGATGAAACAAGATTTTTTTCTTCGCCAGATGAGGTCGTTTAATTTTCACCTCGTGGCTCAAACGTTGCAATAAGTCTGCGTAGTATTGACCAGTGATAGTATTACCCTTTGCAAGGTAATCAATGTATATAATACCTCTTGCATCCCAAAAAACAGTAGCCATAACCTTGTTCGCCGAAAAAATTGTTTTTGCCTTCTTTGGAGTTGGTTCCCCTGGTCCAATCCACTGTTTAGACTGTTCTTTGGTTTCAGGAGTGTAGTGGTGGACCCACGTTTCGTCAACGGTTACGAATCGACGCAAAAATTCGCTTGGATTACGCTTATACAATGACAAATTTGCGGTAGAAATGTTTTTTCGAATCAATTTTTGGTCGACTGTTAGCAAACGCGGCACCCATCTTGCACAGAGCTTTTCCATATGCAAATGTTGGTGCAAAATATGTTGCACACGTTCATATGACATCTTACAGGTCTCAGCTATCTCACGCACTTTCAATCTGCG
Organism: Agrilus planipennis; assembly: GCF_000699045.2. Classification (NCBI taxonomy): domain Eukaryota; kingdom Metazoa; phylum Arthropoda; class Insecta; order Coleoptera; family Buprestidae; genus Agrilus; species Agrilus planipennis. The sequence goes on along the minus strand of NW_020439170.1, from coordinate 1,765,116 downwards.
GTCTCCCAGCACTATTTGATGAATTTTTTCGATCATATCTGGAGTTGTGACCTCAACGGGGCGTCCTGAGCGAGGCCCATCAGAGGTGCTCACACGACCCTTTTTAAACTCGGAAACCCACTGCTTAACGGTTGAATATGACGGGGAGGATGTCCCCAGTGTTGAGTCCATCTCTTTTTTAATTTCCTTCGGCGTTAACCCCTTCAAATAAAAGTATTTGATGACAGCACGATTTTCCTGCTTTTCCATTTTTACGAAAACCACAGAGGCGTCTTGTTCAGCGTGCTGTCAAACCTACACTAGCAAGGAGATCGGGCTGAAACTATAGCTACAAGCTATCCAAGGATGGTACTATAGAATGTCACCTCAAGGTAGGCCTAGTGGCGTCATCTCTTGGTTAGGCCGGAAACTTATCAATCCACCCTCGTATGGCTAGTTGCGTAGTTTAAACAGTGCATCCATCCATCTATTCGTTGGATCGATCACAGGTGCCTACGTACATAATAATAATGCATCCTGCAGCTGTGTACTTATTGATTATTCATTGGTCCATGTTTGAAGTCAAACCTCTGAGGGATAAATTAATGTATCCCGCTCGATGCCATATATACAATACTGACCACAACATTCTTTGAAGTTGCCCTAATGCACATATACAAATCATATCATCTGTAAAATCATCATTTGTCAATGACATGATGCAGTTCTCATTTTTACATACGCTTTTGCTAGAATTGTAAGGAAATTAGCGACTGACTGTAGGTCAACAGATGACTGCTTCTATCAGCAGAATATATCGTAGCAACTGTAGAAATTATTCTACTTAAGATTTGCTTTCATAGTAATCACGATTTTCTACCAGCTTTTTAGCCTTAACAATATCATGTAATTTTACTTGATAGAAACTGAAAGCCACTTTACTGAGATTAGCTGCAGATATGAAAAGTCAAACTGTAATTAATAGGTAATAAATTTAAAATGGACCAAGGGTCAATTTATGCATTGCAGAAAGGGTAAGTTCTTTAATTTTCATAACTCTTACAACTATCGCCACTGTTCGCATATATGACAGAAAATTTCAGCATTTCAGACAATTATTGTGTCGGTAAATAGAAAAATTTGTGGTTGAAAAAATTATTTAAAAAAAAACGTAAGTGTCAGATTAAAATTTAACACTCAAGACAAAGACCAATACCAAGACCGGGACAGTCTTGGTCCTGTTTTCTCATCACTAGTTCCTGATTAACTAACTAAAAACAATGCTGAAAAATGTGACCTTCCTATACGCTGGAGTCTATACCTTCAAAAAAATTACCAATGTCGGCGATTCAAATGCTTTTTTCCCTTTGAGTTTCGTAGTATTGTAGTAGTGGCGGTTCTACTTGTGACACGAATATTTCTGCGACTTGGCAAAACAAAATCGTCACACAATAATCACGATATTCTTTAAAATTTTCAGAAAGTTGCAAATTTCTAAAAAACTATTGTTAACAATAATCCTAGAACAACGGAAAGGAAATTGATTTTGCATCGTATGATATCAAAAGAGAATATGACGTTCATAAAAAAAAAGTAGTTACATTTAAATTTTATACCTATATACCTACGCATCATGTGTAAATGATAGGCTTTTCACTATACAAAATAAACTTACTTATTCATAAAACGTTTCAATTCGGTCGTGTGTCCAGCGGCACACGCACCATTATCTTTATAAATACTCGTCCATTGCAACATTATGTAATTCCCCGAGATATAAATGTTCAGTCTCTCAGAATATCTGAAAGTGAGACTCAAGTCTCCGTCTCTCATCGAGTCTCTCTGGTGTCGCTGAGAGACTGTCGAGAGACTATAAAAAAAAACTGTTTAGCGTCTCTGAATTAGAGACTCGAATCTCTCGATAAGTGGTGTCTCGATAGACATGGTTAAAATTTTCTAAGTTCAACATATTTCAGAGATCCAAGTCTTTCTACGAAAGACTCGAGTCTCTCAATTTTTCAGTCTCTTTGTGAGACTCGAATCTCTGAATTAACAATTTTATCGTTCGAGTCTCTCATACAGAGACTGTGAGAGATCCATAAAAAAACCCTGGGCAATAACTGAGAGACTGTGACAGACGCTCTCAGAGACGCTGAAAGACTCTGAGAGACTGAAAATTTTTATCTAGGGTCTTCAAATAGAATGATGGATTATGTGCTGATTGCCGATGTACAAAATTTCCAACATGAACGCTTTTGGCATATGAAAGAGAGTTTGTCAAACGGGACGTGTTTGACTTGTAAATTAAAAAGTTTTATGGAGTTGCCCCCAGAGTCCAAGAACTTGGGTGTGATTTCAAGCTGTCCGGAGTATGCTAAATACCTACGGGGAAGATAAACTTGTAACTTTTCCTGCCTTTGCTTCCACGATACTGCGGTCTATCCACGCAAAGAAACAAATCTAACTGCCAGAAAACTTTCAATTGAACTGTTTGTTCCGGAAAGAACGTAGGCAACTTTCCCGTTTTTTGTACTGATGGGATCGCATGTTGCGTGATAAAAAATTGTTTGAACAAGGAAAAAAGCGAAAATAGCCTGCTTTTGTGTTATAAATAATATTAAATTCTATAAATAATTTTGAATTTAATTCAGAAAAATTATTTACCATGTTGCATAATTGTACGGAGTAAATATATGTTGAAACTGTAAGCTCACACACACCACTTGGTTAGTAGATCAATAAATAGTCAAAATTACAATATATCACAAATCGATTGATCAATCAATTGCTAGAAGTGCGTAAAGGTGGTGAAGCAGTTGCTTATTTATTCGTTCATTACGTGTCTATCATTAAATCATTCTGATGATAATTGTATTAAACAAATGCCTTTTTATAATGTATGTATGAACTTCTATGTCACAGGTACTTTAAATACCTATCCATTTAAATCCATTAAATTACTGTTTTATTACAATCGAATAATTGTATTACTGATTAAAACCTTTTTAAATGAATTATATTAATGTTAAAATTTGAATGCGTCCCGCATTGTTCAACTTAATTAATATTATATTTAATAAAATTATTTTTCAAGTGAAATAAATTTGCTTAGTGTATGACATGGTGGAAAAATTGAATATAAAATTCACATCTATTTAACAGTTTGTAGAGTACTTATTTATTATTTATTTAATTATTACTTATTTTTAAACTGGAATTATTGGTAAAATCATCACTCAAGGTGTTTAAAATAAACAGGTTAGTACCCATATCAAAATGGTATTTTTGTTACCTAATATTATTAATTTTTCAATTCATATTTTCTAATATTTCCCAAACACCGTATCACATAATCGAATTAGCAATTAAGTACCTCGAATAATGTTTGTACTATCTGCTTATGTACGAAGAACCCTTCGGAGAGACGGCAAATATTATTTAGACGGTCTTATACGTATATAAATCGAATTTGTCCCTTTAACTTCATAAATTGCAATGCATAATTTATAGCTCATGAGAATGGTATTTCGGACCGTAATTTCGGGTTTCGTAATCTTGTTAAGTATTTGGGTTTACGTCGGATTTCTCGTCTGGTCTTCAATCTACTTAAGCCAAAGTTACTCTTTGGTGGAACAGTTATTAAGAAATTTAATTAATTACGATGTGTATCGTGAATTTGAACAGAAATTACTTTAGCAAAGCAGATATGTATGTCTTCTAGGACAACTTAATTTTTAAAACATTTTTAAATCACTAAAATATATGTACATATAAGCACAGTATAACCGGCATCTAGCATTTGTAATATCGCCCTCATCAACGTCCCAAGCTATAAGCGAGCCTATAATGTTTATAAACACTAACAACAAACAATTTAGCACAGTAATCAATAAATAATATAAAATTAGAATAAACGACTTTTCCCGTTACAATCCTCATTACCAATTTCCATTAGGCACGTTTTTTGTAATACAGTGTAAACTCTTTATAACGTCACTCGATTTAACGACAAACTCCTTAAAACGTCGAAATTGCTTGACTTTGGTTGGTTTACATTGTGTTCTATACAATATTACACTCTATATAGCGTCACGCTCACTCTATTTAACGACAACAATGCGGCATTATAAATCATTAAGCAGTACTTTCTAAGTTGCCGAAATAGATAAGAACTGCAGCTGTGTACGTTGTTGAAGAAGACGATCCTGTCCCTCCACCAAGCATCAAACAAGCACTTGATGCAGCGAAACTATTAAAAAAATACTTTTTATATAATCAAATTGATCCAGCAGTATCTCAAGATATGAGTAAGATACGTAACAAAATACAATTAAAATATTGGAGCAGCAAAAAACATCAGACGAAGATAACAGGCTATACGCAATGTATGAATAATAATGTTCGTGTGCAAAATGTGTACTATATTGGTAAATGCATATTATTATAGAATAGTAAAATAATATCTTTTATTTCTCTCCATTTAACGACCACTCTTTATAACGCCGAAAAATGTTCAGTCCCTTAAGTGTCGTTATATAGAGTTTACACTGTACTTATTAAATTATTATTGTTTTTTTCTTTTGCTTCTGGTAGAATTACCCGACACTGCCGGGTACTCATTAACCGGTACCCGGCCGGATTTTAAAAAAGTGCCGGATCCGACGGGTACCAGATGCTTTCGTGCCAAAAAATTTTTTGCAGGAAAACATTAGATTTTACCCCATTGTACGTGGCGATAGGCGGTAGGTGTACGTAGTTAAAAATGAAACCAATTTTTGTCGTTCCCGTCGCGTCAGTTGCAATCCCACCCGTTGATGTGCCTTCAGGAGGGTGCGATGTACTCTTGAAAGAAAAATGAAAATAGTCACGAAGTTTGCATTCCAATTAAGTAAACCACCCTTCCCGGCTCTTCTTTCTTTCGCCCCTTACGCACGCCTCACGTTGCGCCAACAAATAACACCGTTGCTTGGTGAAGAATGTTATTATTATTTGTTCTACTTAGGGGGTAGATTGTACTTTACCTTAACGAACGCGAATACAGGAGTGAATTTCAAGGCAAAAAGATACAGAAAGGGATGCGACCAACCAACGGGGTAGAACGTACTTAATACAAAAAAAAATAATAAAAACATTCAAGTAGGGGAAACTCTTTTTATTTATGCAGTGCGAGATTGAAGAATGTGCCTTCGGTACAAAAGAAAATAATACTTGAAGTGCTGCTAAGGGAGACCAAATGTTTGGGGGTATCATGCAAAATAAATTACAGTGATGGCTCGATATTTTGGAGTAGTTAAGACACGGACGATGGACGATCCATATTATCAGTAAATCCGGATTAGGTATTGCAGGAATGAGTCTTCAATAAAATCATAGGCTGTCAAACATTTAATTAATAATTCTAATAGTTTAACTCCCCATTATTGCTTTTTATGTTTGAAATTGACGGTCAGCGTCTTCACTACATAGTATTAAACAAAGTCGCTTACCCGCTGCCTGTCCCTATGTATGCTTAAATCTTTAAAACTACTCAACGGATTTTGATGCGTTTTTTTTTAAAAGATAGAGTGATTCAAGAGGAAGGTTTATATGTATAATACATGCATAATATACTAGGTAAACACTGATAATTTTAGGGATTTCTAATGTGATGTCGTAAATAAACACATTTTTTGCGCTTACATTGCAAACGCTGGCTGAACCCTACGAGATAGATCAAAATAATGTACTACAATATTGTACATCTTAAAAGGGTCTACAAAAAAGTCCGGGTTGGTATATGTCTATCTCTTAGGGATAACCCACAATAACCATTTTTATCCTTTACTTTTTATGAGAAATAATGACTTATTTACGAAGCGATTGTAGGCAATACAGCATTAATTCTTATCCGATTAAGTACCTTAAATACATTGTGCATTTAATATAGATCAATATGGCCCTCTACAGCATGTAATTTAAATGAATATTTTCGAACATATTACAGATTTAAAATGCAGGGACATAGCGGTTGCGGCGGTACCGGCCGGGAGGCCGGTTTGTATTGTCTGATGACAAAAAAACTGTGAATGTTGTATATAAAGACATTCTGTAGTATATTTAGTATCTTCAGGGGGTATCTTTTGAAGATTTCCCCTTTTCGATATTAATCTAAACAAAACAAAAATATATTTAGTATCAGCATTGCACCCGTGCGAAGCTGAGACGGGTCACTAGTGTGTAATAACTTAGTTGCCATATTAGTTTAGAGTAGACACTCCAGGGATTCCCCAACTTAACTAGTTTTAGTTTTTTAGTTTTTTACCAAGAATTTTGTCCGAGTTACAAGGTAAGATACGTAATTCTGTGAACGTGTACAATATTTTTTCAACCCTGTCGATCTCAAAATATCACCTACTTCCCCAAAAACAGTCCTAAACTAACCGAATTCTCATGATCTTTTAAATAAACAAAATTACATTACAGAGGGCTGAAAAAAAATTTACAAATTTTCCCAAGTATTTTGCAAAGTTTAGCTAGATTTATTAACCATGTTTGCAATATAAAAAAAATACAAGCTACTTCAAATATATTTAGAAACTTCCTTTTAAAATATGTAATTGTAATTTGATCATCTTCGATATTACTTTAAGTAAAGTAGCATTTAATCATGATTATCTTACTGTGTAGGTACATTTTAAGGTAACTTTCATATTACACAAACTTAGCAAAGTAATAGTAAACTGATGCTGCGATCCATTTCACAAAATAGCCCGTTAAATTTTACACTTAGTGTACTATTACAGAAATTCGAGCCCATCAAGTCCGCTAAGTGATGCCCTAAATCATAGATGAATTGCAGTTCCCCAAAACTTGTTCACGTTGGCGTCGTATTTTCTTACGACGAAGGGTTCGCGCCTCGGCGTCATAATGTTATATTATTATTAGATTTAGGTTAGGACGAGAGAGCGAAGCGCGAACTGCAAAATAGCGGAAACGACTCTTTCCGAACGGTCCTTCAGTGACTGAGGGCGACACAAATTTTGTAGCCATGAAAAACGCAGGCGAGACCCGGGCCTCGTCGTGGTGAGAGGCTGGCCTGGGGTCATTATTGTAATCTACGAAGGCAAGGTCCCGATGAAATGGGGTCATTTAATACCAACTGAACAAAGTCTTGGATTATTTATGCGAGGCACTTCTGATTCCAATAGTGTGAGAGATTATAAAAAAAAACACATGTTGGGATCCGTCAAATGGGAGGAGTCTAAAAACATGGCGCCGATTAGGGAAAATTTATCGTAGTTCCTATAGTGTAGCGTGGAGTTTCCAAGTTTTTAAATTACGATAAAATGATAAGTATTGACACAATATGTGATTGGGCTGACACAACGCATCGGAAAGGAAATTTCGTTGAAGGTGAGCGTGTTTTTAATGCCAATCACATTATAAAATTCGGAAATAACAAATCCGGAAGCTAGCCTTCTAATTCCGTCAAGTTTACTGCCTACTTTTTACAAACATCGGATTAAAAAGTGATTCACGTTATATAATTGGTGAGGTGATTCTGGGTGATTTAAGCAATATCATATCAATGACTTGCACGTGCAAAGCCGATTTAAGAGAACGTTGCAAACACATTATTGCAACTTTGTTGTATTGCAGCAGGTATAATTACCGAGATATTACAATTTTTGGAAGGTACTACAAACGTCAACTTTTCTAGAAATAACTCCAATAAGATACCGCTCAGGCAAAAACTATGCTTAACAAACTGGACATTAAAATTGACGCTGAATTCAAAAATGTAATGATATACAGGGTGTTCCATTTAAAAGAAGACAGCTGATGTATATTTTCGGTATATCCAGAAGTCCGCCATCTCTGAAATTATTTTCCGCAGATGGACCATATGACCACGAACATTTTTTATTGGAAACATTTTCTTCCACTTTCATCGCCAAGACCGCTAGAGAGCAAGGCGCGCTTAATGGCCTACCCTGTATGTATTAGATATAGGTAGAAATAGTAGGCAGAAGGTAGATGGATAGGCTGATAGGACATTATCTCAGTCATGAAGGTATAGTCAGAGACATATTAGAAGCAGAAACAGGAGTTAAGAGGAGTAGAGGTAGACCTAGATTAGATTACTGTTCGCAAATAGTTAAGGATGTGGGATGTTCTAGTTTTAGGGACATGCGAAGATTAGAGTGGAGGTACGTGTCCAACCAGTCTTATTAGGGTTGATGACCCTATGATAATGGTGATGATATTTTAAAGGGCAAGCAATTTACTATGTCGAATGTGTATCCGCTATATTAGTTTTATGCTTAAGAACGTTTGTTGATAGGTTAGGCTAGGTCAGGTTCATTTATAATGTGGAATTGACCATCATGTGTTACACGTCGATGATTGTTTTTGCTTATTTTACAATGATAGGGTAGAAGGGGGAAATTCTGAATGTCATGTTCTACCTGCAACCCTGGTGTATAAGGAGAACTGGTGATCATAAAAAGAGTGTTTCAAATACTTACCGATTATTTCTAGCTGTTTTCCAAATCCGATATTAAGGAATCCGTACCGCATGTTTACCTGTAAAGAAGAAAAAGGAATTCTTTAATAGTTGCAACTGAAAATAATTTACGCCCAAAAAGTATTTTGCAATAAATATGACTTGAAAGATAAAATGATTAATATTTTAAAATCTCGACGTGAGGATAAAGAAATGCTGTTAAGGGTGTTGACTGAAAACCAAAGTTTTAGATAGAGCCTTGAATTTAAAATAGAGTATTAAAAATTAAATAAGTCAACAACAACTGCTTTTAAAAATTTATCAGACTATCTTAACGAACTTTTAGAAGAGGTGTTGTTTTCAATATTGTTAGAAATACATGGTGTTACATCGCCGTTTGTCCTGGCCCATTTAGTTTAACAATATTTAGATTTTGGATTACATTTTTGTTTTCATAAATAAGCATTTAATTTTCAGTGAAAAAGTGTACTTTAATGATGTATTTCGGAATTGTTTGTAAAAAACCTCTGTCTTACTACAGGCCGTACATATAAACGTTCCAAAGGTTGGTTTTTTGACAAAAGTTTCGCTAGCTGTGTGTAACGAGTCAATAAAATAATTTTAACTAATTTATAATTCTCTAATGGGATTTTAATCTATACATTGTAAATTGCATAAAATCAATAAGTTTTAGGATTTCGCAATTGCTGATATTTTCTGATAAATTACCCAACAACTATAACATCCTCTGGGTATGCCTTTTGTATTTTAGTTAGATATTTATGTGCTCCGTCAAAATTCGAAAGCGAACAGAGGAAAATCCCAATCGTTTATCTGGATTCAGAATACTTTCGACACACAGAAGGGTCGACTTTTGTCAAACATTGATTCACCGGAGCGATCTAGTTAGCTGGGCCCTTTCTGCTACTCACTCGACTACTTTTATTGTTTTTATACCCGAGTTCATATACATATTTACCTATTTCACATTGTCAGCTGAATGGCAAGCAACTTGGCCTGATTTCGTTTATCAAACGAAACGAACTAAACGTCAAGTTTGTTTTTCTCTCAAGAACATCTCACAGCTGAGCTAAAAAAATATTATATATGACAGCTGAAAGACGGCAACTGTTTTTTTCTTTTAAGGATTCTTGATGCTACCGAAAAAGTAAAGTGAAGACTACTTTCCCAGTTTACAAATTTTTCCTCTTTGTTTCCAACCAAAGCTGGAGAATTAAATAGAAAAATGGAAGACAGATCGTAATTCCTGTTATTCATAGTTTTTGTGCGTTTTATTTTAAAGTAATAATTATTATCTGCTCAAAAAGAAGCGTTTTAAATAGTAAAGGTTAATAAAAAGGAATTATTCTTTGTTTAGGAGAAAAATAAATTGAAATCGTCAGTTTGACAGTTTGTGTACCTTTGGTTAATTTAGAAATTAATAAAAAAATATTTAATGGCTACCTGAGACATGAAAAGCTAGGCAGAGATATATTAGAAGCAGAAACAGGAGTGAAGAGGGGCAGAGGTAGATGGAAAGCCAAGTGCGTGAGAAATCATAAGAAAACTACAAGCGCCCCCTAAAAGTCTTAGGTAAAGTATGGACGGTCTCTTATGCACGCTCTGCCACTGAGATGCATGAATGTTATTTCGTTTGTTTCATGTTTATTAAGTAAACGGTAGATTGGTTCATTTAAAGCTAGAGCAGCTTGCTTGATGGAATGGGAATCTATATCCGGTTCCGTTTGCCGACGGAAGTGCCGTTTCTTGAAAGGAGTTAAGCTCTTTATAGTCCTCGGGGGTCAAATAAACATCCAGAACGTAAACCCTTCATTGCGAGGCACCATCACGTACTTTAAATTTATAGTTGGTTTACATGTTACTAAGCTATAAACGACTGATGCGAAGTAAAATAATGGACGCATTGAAGGCTTCATTCTGTTTACGGTAAGTAACTATAAATCCTTGGAATACTGAGATTGAAGCGTGTCAAAATAAGCGAATAATGGAAAAGTAAAATAAACTTCAACAGGGAATGCACTCGGCCATAATAAAATCGTATTACGACTGCAGTTTGAAATGCCCATTTAAAATATAGATTGAGTAGAGGCAAGAGCAAGACCATGATATAGTCTTGTTCTTAGAATTGTCTTAATACATGGAGAAAATTTACCTAAATATTAAAGAGATATTTAAAATTTATCCCACTAGCCCATTGCTTCGTAAGCGAAAATAATAAAAATTACAATTTGTACCAGAATTTATAATCGAAAATTGTAATTTTTGCGTTGTCATAAAAATTAAGCTTTCTCCTTGAATTCTTGAACTTAAGCTTTAAGAGCCCTTATGCATTAAAGAATTTTTCTTATTTAACCCTTATCGTGTTGGTTTGAAGATAGTTTGACATTGTTCTTGTAAATATGGTTTCGTTCCTAATCTAGTTTTAGCGATTTCGGTTAGTTGTAACTGTCGAAAAAATTCCGTTCCAAATGAAAGGCCTTTCAGCAATGTCATAAAATACGAAAGTTGAAGCCACTAAATTCGAAATTTATAAGGAAAAAGAGAAGTAACTACTTAATTAATAATATTTCACACGTCAATTATCGCGAAAAAACGGAATCCAATTGCCTTATCTTTTCATTAAAAAAAAAAATAGACGAGGACGTCTTCCAATCGGAGTGTTTATACGTAGCTGCCAGGAAGCGAGTGGAAGTGGTGACCTGGAGCGACGGGCTCTACCGGCTTAAGGGGGTCACTACGGGATGCCATTACGAAAACACTTAAATCAGATAACGTGTCCATAATAGTGATTCGTTTTCGACGGAGTAATTTTATCCGTTGCTTTGGTTGCGGCGAACGGACGTTGTCTATATACGAAGGGCCAGGCATCAGGCGAAAGCACTTGGAATTCTTCTGCTTCAACGAAGCCGCTTTCTTCCGATGCGGAGGTTGTGACGTACATACATAGTAACAGAAACGGCGTATCCCGACCGTCAGACCTATAAGTCGTTTTTCAATCGACGAATTGATCAAATGCACAGACCTGAATTTTAAACATTTCTTTTGGGAAGAAAATTAAGGATTTCGAAATGTCACTGTCAATTACTTATTTTTGGGATCTCCAGTCCTGTCTTTTCAACATTATTTATTCACCCGTGATGGTCATCCGAGTTGCAGCAAATGAGCAGTTGTGATACGTAAATATAAGGTTGTTGGGAAAGTCATTTCGTTTTTTTTTGTGGTTTTCGTATAATAAACAAATACTTTATTAAATTATATATTGACCGTTCTGGTCCAACACCTTTTGCCATCTTTCTGGTAGTAGCATAATACCACGCTCATAAAATTTTTGGTCTTTGCTGGCAAAAAACTGATCGAGGAGGTTTTTGACCTCCTCATTTGAGGTGAAGGTTTTACCGTCTAAAAAATTTTGGAGCGACCGGAACAAATAATAATCCGATGGTGCCAGGTCTGGAGAATATGGTGGGTGTAGCATTGTATCCCATTCAAGCTGTAAAAGCTTTTGGCGAGTGACCAAACTTGTGTGAGGTCTCGCGTTGTCTTGGTGAAACACTACACCTTTCCTGTTGATTAGTTCTTTTCTTTTGAAATGCGTCATTCAGTTTGTCCAGCTGATGACAGTAGACTTCCGAATTAATCGTTGTGTTATCCGGTAAAAGCTTAAAAAAAACGATTCCTTTAAAATCCCACCAAACAGACAGCATCACCTTTTTTTGGTGAATATCGGCTTTGGAAATGGTTTGAGCCGGTTCATCTTTTTTGCTCCATGACCTCTTGCGTTTGACGTTGTTGTATACAACCCATTTTTCGTCCCCAGTGATGATGCGCTTCAAAAACGGATCATTTTCGTGACGTTTGAGAAGCGAATCGCAGACGTCAATGCGGCGACACAGATTTCTCTCTGCGAGAACATGGGGAACCCATACATCGAGCTTCGAGGATAATCCCAGGCCTTTCAAGTGGTCATAAACTGTTGAATTTGATAAATTTAACCTCAATCCGATCTTACGTGTTGTTATTCGCCGGTTCACATCAACTAATGCCTTTATCGCGTCTTTATCAACTTCAACCGGCCTTCCCGAACGTAGTGCATCTTCGACATCAAAATTGCCGGATCGAAATTTAGCGAACCAGTTCTGGCACTGGCGTACTGTCAACGCACCTTCTCCATACACATCAGTCAATTTCTTTCTGGCTTGAACAGCATTTTTACCCTTTCTGTAGTAAAACAGTAAGATATGTCGAAAATGCTGCTTATCGCTCTCCATATTTAAAAGGGCACCAACCAAAAACTACTGCTTAGAATTAATTGGAATTTTTCACACACAAGCCTTGCTATATGAGCTCTCAAAGCATATAAAAATTATACGGCTTAAATGTGAAGTTGGGTGCAAAAGAATACAATTAAGTCCTCTGTCGGGAAAAAACGAAATGACTTTCCGAACAACCCTATACATTAAAACTTTGAATATCAGTGAATTTGTACAATGGGCCTTCAAGTATAAAAAGTGTCTCCCACAAGTCTGTTGTCATCCCCACCAGGGGTGGACAGACCTTACGGAAGTTTGAGAGAGTTTACCCTGGCCCCCCCACCATACAGGACCCTTGCATGCCTAAACATAAGCTTTTTAACCCAATAACCCCGAGAAAGATAATGTTTAACATATAGGAGAAAAAGCAGACAAGGTGGTGGTATTCTTACAAAAAACCTGCAAATTGGTGAATGCGCTTACCATAAAAAGGTATCATTCGAAGAAGGGATCTCATTAACAATTGAAAATCTTTAATAAGCATGTCTTTATTGAGAAATTACATGCGTATTGTGATAATATACTATACTATCGGAGAAAAAACTATTAAAATATCAAATAACTGACTTTTCGTAGGAAAGTAGTCTAAAAATATTTTTTACGTTACTTATAGTTTTCGCTTTTAAAAATATAATTTTCTTAAATTAATGCCAGTACATTTAGTGGCTACCCTAAACACGTTGCTTTAAGCTAAGACTCTCATAAAATGTAAATACGCTGTTAATAGCCCTGTAATGGCCTTCAAAGCTTCTAGTTAATGTCTTCAGAATTAATTATTAAAGATGGACAGTTTAGTTTCTACATTATGCATTAACCATTGCCTATTAAAGTTACATAGTAACCATTTTTACTTTACCATCTTAAATAGGTACACAGTTTATATAATCTTTTTAATATTAAGTACCCCCGTTTTAAACTTTACTCGGAGAGAGTTTGACCATTGTGGTAACAGAGACTACGTCGCACAATGTTTTTACAAAATTTCAATTCATATTATTATCCGTTGTTGATTAGCCTTTTTCTATTGTTTACTTATTTCCCCTGTCTTTATTTAAGCAGCTGCCGCATTTCTCTGCTATTGCTTTGTTCTTTAATAGTTTGAGGGAGACCTCGATATTGGGAAACGTAATAAATATATACAATATGTTTTATATTCATTTGAAAGAGATCTATTTAAGTAGTTCATCCCATGTTGTACATTACTATTTACCTACTTCATTTTTAGGAATTTCACGAATTTCATTAAATTATAACCGATTTTATTTAAATAAACTGGTCTTAAATTAATTTTCATGATTATCTCCCTTGAGGCCGAATAAATGATAATTTTTAAAGCGATTGACCATCAAACAATACTTGTAATGTGTGACCCAAAACGTATTACGATCTATCCACAGATAATGCTGCGCAAATCTCATTCATCGCCTTTAAGATCTGATGAAAATTATCAGTGTTTTTCTACTATATTATGCATGTTTTATACATATAAACCTTCCTCTTCGATTACTCTATCTATTAAAAAAAACTGCATTAAAATCCGTTGCGTAGTTTTAAAGATCTAAGCATACATAGACAGACAGCGGGGGAAATGCGTTGCATGATTTCGTTACATAGCAACTCGCATGAAACGAACTTACTCTACCGTGCGTAAAGAAGTTTCACTTCAAAAATTTTTCTTTTACTTTTTTATTTTCTTTTTATATATATTTCTTGTTTGATGTACTCACTCAACAAATTATAATTTTACTTTATAAGAGGAATTCAATTCCGTATATTAAAGTTGAAATAAAATAAGAAATAATGTGATGTCACAAAAGTAGTCGATCTTTCCGTGTTGCACTTTATGGCGACTCATTCGATAAATTTGCAGTTCAAATATCGACACGTTATAGTAAAATAAATTAGCAGAGACGACATGACAAACGAACGTTATAAAAAGCCGTTGGAAACGGAGGAATTTCCCGGTTGTCATTTATCAGTCTAGCGTGAATCGGTTGGTACAATTGCCGCTACCACTGCGTGACCGCATTTGCGGTGAGTTACGACGCATGTTAATGGCGGTACGGTATTCAACTCTTTAACTTGACCCTACCGACCGTAACTCACCGAATGGACGAACACTTCGGTTACTGTTTACTGTGGTAGCAGTGGTAGTTGTTGCTGTTCGCATGTACACTATCGAAACTGTTAATAACGCCACCAGGATCCTGCTCATCCAGTTCAATTGAGCGGTATCGACGTGAAAGGAAGATGTACACTGTGCATCCTGGAAGAGTAAGCGATAACTGATGACTCACTTCAAACGAACAGGGAGTTGTTGCAAAACCACAGTCGAAAGTAATTGCTATCTATCAATCTTTACTACGTGTTATATTAAACAGAAGGAACGAAGAACGAATGATATGTGCGAAAAAACAAGTACCATTATTTGTGTATTCGCCTGTCTTCTGTCTTCATTTTGCTATCAGTATATCCATGTAAATTATTCTTTCCATTGGTTGTATACTAACAACTGTGTTCTACAAATTCCCCAAAAATCCCATGTAAATTATTACCGAGCAGGTCTAGCTGTCTAACTAAGGACATCGCATCGGTTTGATTCTGGATCTGCCTGTCGTAACCCAAACTTCTCCTTAGTTTCCTTTGCCAATTTTAATGGATACTGGAGCAGTAATACCTATTCCATAAATAACATTCCACTTCTCCCTTATCATCATTTCGTCCGTTTCATCTGCATCTCCATCCATACTCCCAATTCCTAATAGCAGACATCAGAAAGAGAGTATTCCGTCATACCTTCTAGTTTTACACTAGATTGTAGATCGGGGGAACTGAACATTAGCAACTGTTTGGTCTAAAATAAGTTTGGTCCGATACAATTTTTCGTCTTTTATTCTCAATAAGTCTCTGTGAATGTTTTAAATTAAAAAAGATAAAAATGTATTTAATGTTAATCAGAAAGTGCCTTGACATTTCACTGATTACCTCTGACCATAGCACCATTTTCTCTGGTCGTATTTTCATAGACAAAGGCAACACATTCTGCACTAACTGTATATATGCCTATATCATGCAAAAATATAGCGCCTAACTTTTACTGAATGCTCCTGATCACAGAAGGTGTAATTTCCCTTAAACCCTACCTCCATATCAAATAAAAATAATAAGCCTTTCGTTGTTGCTTTCCCACGATTGATTCGCAGATGATTATTGAATATCAATTAGCATAACAGTTTATACCGTTATCAATATCTTGAAACAATGTTTTCGATTCTATAATAATTGATAAATTGTTTGCTCTAGGCACTTGTCCACATCTAGAAGCTTTCGATTGCCTCCACTCCTCTCCGGGCTTTAATGATTTCCTTTTTTTATCTGTTTTTGTTGATTTTTGAAAATGCTAAGAAATTAGGAATAAGGTTTCGCATCATGTTATTGAGACGTTTCATATTGTTTGGTTCTGAATCAATCAGAAAACTTGTTGCCCTCTTGGTTCTAATTTCTTTACATTACGAAGCAGAAATGGATGCTACTATATTCAATTCAACTGCCTTTAATGATATTCAAACCTATCATTTTTCGATGATTAATCTTTAGCGTGCGTATTACATATTTACGTATATGCCCCTTTATGGATTAAAAAATTGAAATTTTTACGTAAACGAAAACAAAAGGAAAAAAGCAGAAATAAAACCATAGACGGGATAATAGCGTTCAAATATTGGTCAAAGTTTCATTGTTCCCATGTTTATACGACTGAACAGGAATTATACATTTTTTTTCTTCTATTTTTAACGATGATGGGGGAGATGACAGATAGATTTTCGTTGTCGGTTCGGTATCCCTTGTGGTGATAATTCCTGGATTAATACACGAGTTTCGTGACTGATTCGACAAACATTTTCGTCGGAAAATGAGCGGAACGTTCGCGTCAGGAAAGTGAAAAACTGTGTCGCGGTGGCAGAATAAAAAGGAGTTCGCGCAATTAATCTGGCTCAAATCAACGAGCAAATATTGTTAGCGGTGAATAGCAAGCAAGGGGTTGATGGTAGCTGGTCGTTACCCTCCTCCACGAGAGGCGTAAATTAATGTTGGACCGGCAGGCATGCAGTGGTGCCGATTCATGTAAATATTCTGGAAGTTAACCGCGCAAGAACCGACGAGGGGTTGTAATTTATTTATTCCAAGCCAAATATTTTGACCTGTTTTTTTAGAACAGCGCCAAAAAAAAAGAGAATGGAAGCGTTGTTTATTAAGAGAAAGAAAAAATTAAATCTAAGGCGCCTTTATTTTTAGGGTTCAAATAAATGAACTAACTTTTTAGCATCTCGAAACACAGTGGAGGGGAATTATAAGATATAGAATTTTATAAGAGTCAGAATTTATTATATATCTAGA
>NW_020439170.1:1683792-1747310 GCF_000699045.2 Agrilus planipennis | reverse complement strand
TTGCCTAGGTGTTTTTATGGATCTCTCACAGTCTCTGTATGAGAGACTCGAACGATAAAATTGTTAATTCAGAGATTCGAGTCTCTCACAGAGAGACTGAATGAATAAAACTGTAAAATTGAGAGACTCGAGTCTCTCGTAGAAAGACTGGGATCTCTGAAATATGTTGAACATAGAAAATTTTAACCACGTCTATCGAGACACCACTTATTGAGCGACTCGACTCTCTCGTTCAGAGATGCTAAACAGTTTTTTTTGACAGTCTCTCGACAGTCTCTCTCAGCGACACCAGAGAGACTCGATGAGAGACGGAGATTCGAGTCTCGCTTTCAGAGACTCTGAGAGACTGAACATTTTTATCTCGGGATGGCGCTGTAATTAATCTCAAGATTAAATGTGTACACAAATCGGTGAGGGTTGACAGCAAGAAGGCTGCTATAAAGTCATGTATGTGTGTGATGTGCAGGTCCATCGAGGACTCAAAGCGTTTAATTTTATTACCCCATAAATGTTAAAACTTTTACTCGGAAATGGATCAGATGGTTAAATCTTAGACTACTGTGTCTACCTGAGCCACCCCCATTTGCAATGACCAATGAAGCTTGTCATCCGTAATATTTAGGAAGGGATTCCTACACTACACCCTCTTTATTGACATATTTTTTTTCGTTTTTAAGACAGCTCACATAATTAAAAGACAGCTCACATATTTAAAAGACAGTTTACAAGTTTTCCAAGATAGGTTAAGATAGTTGCAAACGAATCGGTTCGTGTACATAGTCGATATTGTAAATTAAGGTGTACAATAGATGTAAGTGTAATACAAAATTCAAAAGTAAATTAAACGTCTATGCGTTCTTAATCTCAATAACAAACAGCATCGCTAATTAGTTTTGGTGGTGCCGCTTTATTCTGCACTACTAATAGTTAGTAACAGGATATTGTCTCATACAAGCCCTTATAAGGATAACCCCATCCGAACAAATAAGCTAATACACTGGCCTACCTTGCTATGCGTAGAAAGTGGTAGGGAAGTCATCAGGGTGAGTGAAGGCAGCCACCCGTTTCACCACCCTGACTTATTTGTGACTCTCTTGAAATGGTTCTTATATCTTATTGCCCTGATTGTAATTATTCGCGTTATTTAAATGATCAGTAATAAAAATATTGAAAAAGTATGAAAAATTATTTACACGTTTCCCAAATTATGCATTGTCGCTCGCGCGACACAAAAGGAAAACACGCCGATACAGAAACGTACAATTTCCATGTTAGGTGAACGTTTTGCCTTATCTGCATAAGGGAGAGAAAGGGCGAACGAGAGGGAGACATAGGCAGTATTAGCTGATTTGAGTAGAATTTACGAGAACAGAGGTTTCGAAAGATTAAAGGAAATTGCCTGTCTCAAGTTACACTACAAAAGCGGGCTAAATCAATCATTCGTCGCGGTAGTACCAGCCAATGTTTCGTTCCGTTGTTTGACAGACAGCTTCTCATTATCTTGGAAAATAGCGGCAACAGGTTAACATAATAGGGCGATTAAGGAGTCACCTTCGATTATTATTCCCGCTTTCTCCTATTCGAGTTGTTATGGTGTAGCTTTTTAATTGAGATCAAACAGGGAGTATAAAAGCACTTCAGCAGAACGATTCTTTTAAAAAGGAAAACTCTCAACGCTACGAAAATCTAACTGTTTGTTAGTTTGTTGCGGATTGAAATTCCATTTCAATTCCCTTTGAAAGATAATTTTAAAGATCAAAGCGTCAATTGAATTGAATTGTCGCAAACGATAGAAACGTTTCATCTTTGATGTGTGGCTTCCTCATGATCACAGCGATATTTTGAAATTAAGATTAATTAGCTACCTGATTGTCACAGTCTCTCTTGCGCAGACAGAATAATATTTAATTAACTAACTATTTAATTATTAATTAAATATATACAATAGTTATTTAAATGTCGAATTAAAGTTTAAGTCGACACATGTGTCACCACGTATACATTAATTTAATTTACCATTGAATATTGTGTATGCATCTAAACCAGTGTTAGCACTAATTATACTTCATTTACTTTCTCTAGCGATGTGCCCCTTCCATTGTCTTGGATGCGCGCTGGCAAAATCGTAGGTAGGGAGAAAAAAGCTCATTATACTCTCGACTCTTGTTCATTAAACATACTTTTTCATACAGTACCTGCCAAAAGTTTTGTTCAATCATGAATAGTAGTGCGAGTCGAAAACAAGCGTTAAAGCCTTTAATATGTCTTCAAATATAAATAAACATCTCGTTGATATTTTCCGTAGTAATTGGTACCAATAACAGCACATTTGAGCAATGCAATTTTAGTGGATAAAATGGTCAATTTTTCCGTGCAGTACTCTACGGATTATACGCTCCTCACCGGTTAAGAAAGTTGTGTTCTTCTGCAGTGGGCAAACAACCATTCTTGTGGCAATAATGAATGAAATCCTTGTTCAAGTTGTACTGTATGCTGTATTATATCGTGTCGCACAGAAAAACAGGTTGTAAATAATTGGAAGATAGCATCGATCGCCTCGACGACGTTCTAAACGTTTTATACCACCAATTTCGCTATTATCAACAACGTGCGGCTCTTATATGAAAAATACACGATGCTTTGTATGTGAAAAGCTCATTTGTTGGGTTTACAAGGCCGAATCGTAAAACTTGGTGCAATGCTGAACACGTTTATTATCCGATTAGGGGCTTGCAGCACGTATGAAAACAATTCTGCGCGTTTATCGCTCAATTGTTGGCTGTGATTTTGCATAATTTGTTTCTGGCACAACAACCCACGTTGTTGTTACTGTTATTGTTTTAGTTTTTACTATTAAAAAGCTCCAATGACTGTAAAAGTTTCCAATTGCACTGTTGAAAGTTATATTAGAATTTACGAAAAGATTAATAGACAACATAATCCAAAGAGATAATCGTATTACGATTTCAATTTTTATTAAACAACACCTAGTACTGTTGCGAATATAAGCAAATTTATTGTTGAAAATGACAGGAGAACTATTAGGAAGAGTAAAGGTTCCCCGCCTCACCACCCTGACTTATTTTTTATTAGTTTCTAATTTTAAATTATATTGTCCCAATTATATTATTAGTAACTTCGCTATTTCACTGAGCTAGAATTGACTTTACATTGGTCAAATATTACAATAAATGGTCAAAGCCGAGGAATTACAATACAAAGATTGTAAGGACTCTAGACAAAAGTTTTCAGTCCCTCAGAGTCTTTCAGAGTCACTTACAGTCTTTCATAGTCTCTCAATTATTGCCTAGGTGTTTTTATGGATCTCTCATAGTCTCTGTACGTGAGACTCGAACGATAAAATTGTTAATTCAGAGATTCGAGTCTCCCACAAAGAGATTGAATGAATAAAACTTTAAAATAAAGAGAGTCGAGTCTCTCGTAGAAAGACTGCGATCTCTGAAATATTTTGAACTTAGAAAATTTTAACCATATCTATCGAGACAACACTTATTGAGAGATTCGAGTCTCTCATTCAGAGATTCGAGTCTCTCGTTCAGAGATTCGAGTCTCTCGTTCAGCGACTGGATACGAAATGAGGATCTCTCTGTGAGCGACTCGAGTCTCTCATTCAGAGATTCGAGTCCCTCGTTCAGAGATTCGAGTCTCCCGTTCAGAGATTCGAGTCTCTGGTTCAGCGACTGGATACGAAATGAGGATCTCTCTGTGAGCGACTCTAGTCTCTCGTTCAAAGACGCTAAACAGTTTTTTTGACAGTCTCTCTCTCAGCGACACCAGAGAGTCTCGTTGAGAGACGGAGACTCGAGTGTCGCTTTCAGAGACTCTGAAAGACTGAACATTTTTATCTCGGGGAACGTTGATTGGTTTGCTGTCATCGTCGTTAGGAGGAGCAACAGGTTTTAATAGGGACGATGACGACGGCGGTGCTGTTTCTGTCGGGTCTTTTGTACCCCGGTTGTTTACAAAACACGCAAAACTTTATCTTCCCGAATGTTTTCGCTTTATATTTGCCATTCCCCCTTTCGGTCGGTCTCACCCCCCACCCTCCCCAATAAATCACGTTGTTCTGCCGTGCTTATCTCGTCTTCGTAATTCCTCAGCACCCCCATCTACCACCCCCTCCCGCCCTTTCTTCAGCGTCGACGAGGCAGCTGCTTCCGTACCTACGCTGAAGCAGTATATTTAATAATTAGCCCGGCAGAGAAGGAAAGTCATCTTCATTAAGATCTATTGGATCATTTTTCAGTAGATTAAGCCAAGGGCAACGCTGCGATTTATAAAATAAGAAAAATCGCCTTGCGAGAACACTCTCCTTAAATAATATCCGTCCGCTCCTACTTGTGTGCTTCTTTTTCCCAACAAACGACGCGCATTTTTCACGCGTCCAATACACGATGTTTACGAAACTTTAGTCGATGAAACAGAGAGAAAAAAGTAATTATTCATTATTTCAGTGGTTTTCTACCTCTCTGCGTCTCTGCTCCCCTTTTGTGCTATAAAAAATTTTTGCGTTGTAAATTCTTTCTTGTTGAAACCGGCTTGAGTCTCTCTCCAGACGAAAGGTTCGCGCCTTCTAAGGAATATCCGTAATCCATAATATTCCTCTTCGATTTCAGATGTTAAACTAAGATATAGATATGGTATGTGCAGGTATGTCCCTATATCAACTCATTCTCATATTAAATGCTTACAAAGGGTGTTTATTATCTTGTTTAGTAGTTTTCAAGTAACTTAATCTTGTTTGAATTGGCATTTTTAATCAGACTTGTGGATTCAACGATAGTAATTCTTCAATAATTTCTGATTACGTACTTTGTTTTGAAAGCTAAGATTTTCAAATAAAAACCACCTCAAAACTGCTGTTAAATTCTAGTGCAGGTATGATATAGCCCAATTATTAATTAGTATTAATCCAAAATGAAAGAAAATATCCTCATTTGCGGTCGTGATGCCTATGAGAGTAACTAGGGGTGCTAAAAACTACTCGAATATCTTCGGACTTAAACTAAATATAAAATCTAATTTTCTGGATGATCATGAGGTCCCCTATACACAGTTGAAAGGTTATCCACCCATACGAGACAGTCATTTGTCAGTAGACAGTGCCACATATTCATGTTTTTTATCAATATTTGATTCTACGCACAACTATATATACAGTTAGGATAGTAATTTTACAACCCTTTACAAATCTGGTTTTCTACTTATAAATAATTTGATTTCAATATTTATTTACGTATTATGCTAGTCGCCTTCCCTTTCTTCTTTACTAACATTTTGATTATATTAATAATTTGTTCCCTTGTTCATGACCTAAATTTAAAGAAGCTTATTTTATTGTTAATAAGACACGAAAATTAATATGTATATAGGGATAACAGGTAAGTAAAGTAGAAGATTATGTTAGGTATCTGTTATTGTTTTAAAGGTGCCTTGTATGTACCTGACTTATTATAAAATCTGACAATAGAAAACTTAGTACCTACTAAATAGGACTGTCGTTATTGTTGAAACTGTTGTAAAAGGTTTTAAGACGAATTCCCGGCTGGCGTTCATTAGAAAGGAACCAGGGGGAGTGTAGGGAGGGGAAGTTCTTCCTTTTAAATCACATTGTTCGGCAACGGTAAATCTTCCTTTAATGTTTCTCTGCTCCTGTTTTACATCTAAACAGAATTAGCGAAATTTCTGCGTATAACAGCAGGGTCTGTTGTTTAAGTCGGTATAAGCGTGCAGAGGGGAACACAATAATAATAATAATAACGCAGAAGAAACAACGTGTAACAAAGTGTGAGTGATAAGGAGAGCGATTTTTAGACTCGACGGAATGGAATAAAGAAGGACGGAGAAATGTGTTTCAACTCTATTGGTTAATGGATTACGTGGTGGCACTGCCATTTGTTGCACTTTTTGGCAAGAATTCGCGCAGTAGTTTTTTAAATTATGACGACAAAACATGAACATCAAATTTGACGCCTTACAAGTAGAATCTTAGATTTTATTGACCAATAATACTTCAAGAAGCATAAGTAAGCAACACAGAAGAATTTTTGGAAATAATTTTACTTAAAACAGTGGCAATGCTGCTCCTCTATTCTTCTTATACGTCTACTAATATTGGCGGCAGTACTTTTTGTCAATAATAAAAATTTTATTATTCTCATAATAAATGAAAAACGCGCACAAATATCATGGAGCTTCTAAAACATCTGAAAGATGATTCTGCCTGCTATGATATCCTTCAGATGAAACAATGTCCCCAAAAAGAAGGACAACAAAATGTGCAGTGCTGGATTCACGCTTTGGCCCGTGCGGACCGAGCCTAGGGTGGAACAATTTCAGGGGCGTGAAATTTTTAGGAACACCAAAATTTTAGGGGCGAGAAACTTCTCGTTCTTGCACCTTACTTTTATCGACTGTCTTCCATAGGATGATGGTTTAAAACGGTTCAATTCCATGTACGAGATGTGTTCAAAAATTATAGCGAATTTTGAATTTCCGCGGGTCACGTATATTCGATTTTTTTTGTGGCGTTATGTTGGTACTTGTGTCTCTCACTTATACGACAAGTTCGACCATGTTGAATGTTCAGTTAATTAATTATCCCAATGGAAGCCGCAGCACGAGCCAAAACCGAAAATAGCGCGCCAAGTTAGGTCGAATGTGAAGGTTTTGCTTACAGTTTTGATTTGATGGCAGAGGCGTGATGCATTATGAGTTCTTGCCACAGGGTAGAACGTCAATAAGGAATATATCCTGCAAGTTACGCGCAATTTGCGGGAAGCAATCCGCCAGAAACGCCCGGATCGTGGAAGAAGAAAAATTGACTTTTGCACCATGACAAAGTCCCTGCTCACACATTGTTGCTTGTGCGCGAATATTTGACCAAAAACAACACACTAATGATGCCGCAGCCACCGTATTCCCCAGATCTGGCCCCCTGTGACTTTTTCTTGTTCCCGAAACTGAAGAGGCCCATGAAACGACAACGCTACTCTACGATTGAGGAGATGAAGACAGCATCGAAGGAGGATTGGAAAAAAACGTTTGCACAAGTGTATAATATCGGGAGGGGATTACTTAAAGGGGGATAAAATAGATATTCATGGACAAATAAATAAAACACAAAATTTGCGATACTTTTTGAACAAACCTCGTATGTATCCACATATGTGCATCACATGACATGCTCTCTCGCTCTTTCTACGACAAACAGGTTCGTGTACAACGGTTGACCCGTAAAGATGAGTCGTTAAATCGAATGGCGATGACGTGAAGATGCAAATCGGCTATCGACCTGTCTCATCGTGCATCTGTCTATCTGTATCGCGTATCCATGTGTAGGTAGGTATAACAATACTCAATATCAGTTCCCAATTAGTCTCTCTTAGCATTCCGCGTAATTGTCACTTGTATTTGCACAACAGCGTGTGCTTCTGGATACTGTCGCAAAGAGTCGACTCGACGGTCGACGACAGCGGCTCACTCGACGACGACGATGATGTCGTCCTCGATAACGACGACATCGAATGTAATTGCAAATCGAGAACAAGCGTCCTTCTCCGATACACAATTATCGTTACATTCATTGTTATTAACATTAGGGTATAAACGTGGAATTACTGAAGCCACCAGTTTTACCGAGGACGACGGCGCCGACTGTGACTGCAGAGGAAACACGAAAATGCCCCGAGCTATTGCATTAAATGCGATAACTTTGTAAGTTTAGAAAGTACTCATTGCGGAAAAAGGGAATTAATAATTAAAGTTTCAGCTAATCGATATTCTTGTTAAAGGTATTAAGTCCGCCGTACTAAAATGACGATGGCGTAGAAAAGGCCCCAATAATTATATGATATGAAAGCAAATTGGTCGAATTTCGAGTTTCTAGTAAACAACACCAACAACAGGCGTTTTCATACTGCAAAAGCCAATTTTTGTTCTTTCATAAATCCGATCGTTTCTGGCAGATTGCTTCGCGTAAATTGTGCATAACTTGCAGGTAATATTCCTTATTGACCGTTCTACCCTGGGGCAAGAATTCATGATGCACCTCGCTCCTGCAATCGAAGAAAACTGACTAACTTGGCGCACTTTTTTATGTCTTGGTTCCTGCGGCAGCTTCCATTGAGTGAGCTTTGTTTTCAACGTCATAACCATAAACACATGATTCGTCACCAGTTATGAGACTCTGGAGCAAATTTGAGTCCTATAGCTAGCTCTTCAGCAATGTTAATGGTATATTGTTTTTGGTAAAAATTGAGCAATTTTGGCACGAATTTCGCGGCGACCCGTCGCATGCCCAAATCATTGGTAAAAATCCAATAGCAGGAGTCAATCGATATGTTTAAGTCCTCGGCAACTTCTCTAATGGTGATTCGACGATTGGCCAATACTATTTTCTTCATTCCGTCAATGTTTTCGTCTGTTGTTGAGGTGCTCGGGCGTCCGGCACGTTCTTCGTCGTTCACATCATCTCGGCCCTCTGAGAACATTTTGTACCACCGATAAACGTTGCTTTGGTCCCAGGTAGCTTCACTAATGCCACAGTCAACATTTGGAATACGTCCGCGCTCTTAATTTTGTTTTTTATACAAAATTCGATACAGATTCTTTGCTCCATTTTTTGGAATAGTCAAAAATTATGTGAACATTCAACATGACCGAACTTGTCGGTATAAAACGCCACAAAAAAAACTGAAAATCGAATATACGTTACCCGCGGAAGTTCAAAACTCTCGATACTTTTTGTACAAACTTCGTAGATTAACGAAAAAAAGTATTGCATTGGCCGCGAATGGAACCCTGATCGCCGGTGCAACAGCTGAGTACTCCAACCAGTGAGCAAGAGACGGTTTTTACAATTTGTCGCCTATAGCAAAAGGTGGTATTGCTATACAATTTTTACAAACCACTGACTAATACGAAGTATGTGCAATACTCGGAGTGATACAAATTGCCGTCTCCATTAGTTATTTTGGCGAATGAAAATTTGTGGTAGCGAGGAATGTTTTCTAGAAATGTCGATCTAATTTGCTTCAAAAAATAATGGCAACTTGAATTTTATAAAACGTTGGATGGTATTGATCGGAAAAACGAAGCAATGTTTCGAAGTCATGCGCAAAAGACCGAAAGAGCCGTTTGGTTTTCTGGAATACGGTGGACAGATACGGGCACAGACGACCCGTCAAGCCGGTTGACAAATGATGTGATCATCCTAAACCTAAACGGTGCTATAATTCGCGAAAAGGAACAGATTTTTTGCCGACTTACTGGCACTTGGCCGCGGCCGAAAACGATTTTTTCTCTGTCGCTATTTTATCCCGTTTATATCACAGAAAAAGGATGCAGGAATGTTTCGCTTTTTTGAACCGGGATCCTGAAGATTTTGCTTTTGTTTTTTTTTTAACATCCACACACACCCACATACATACATACACATATTATCGGAATAGCGAAGAAAAAGAAAAGAAAGGGAAAAGGACGATGACAAAAAAAAAGGAACAGATAAGGGCTGGATGATCACGTTCGAGGACTGAATTTAGGAGATAACTTGGCTCAGTCTCAGGAGGAATCTGTCCTCTGACACTCAATTACGCTCGCGATGTAGGTTGTCTTGCAACCCCGGGATCGGGCCGCAGGCGCTGTTCACGCCGACGCTATTGCTGCCGCATCGCGTGCTTTACTCTTTACCCCCTTGAAGAGAGACAAGTTCCCGCGTTTCTTATTTATTTCAATATACTGACAAAGAGCTATTGACTGGATCACATCGAGCTGAGGCACTTTATTGGATACTTTTATGAAACAATAAGCGTTTATATTTAGGCGTCCGATTCTCCTATCGCTACTATAGGTACAATCTGGCTAACACCTACATAGTATTGTCAAGACAGGTCAAAACTGAGATGTATTGTAATTATTTTTGTTAGGTTTTATGAAAAAATGTCTTAGAATTGCTTCGAACATGGGTAGGATAAATAGTCCTAATACACACGAAATTTAAGATGTACAAATTGTAAACCATGATGATTGTGAATTTCTAAAGCAACACTTTGTATAAATGTCAAGGGTTCAGCGATGTCTGATGATATTCAAACATAAACAAAACAGAAACGTAATAAATATAATTAGTTATCCACACACTTATACTTGAAATTCATACCGTTAGCACTTCCAGAGAAAATTGACTTCAAAATGTGGTAGAAAACTACCACGCGTCCCGATTTGCACCTGATCGCGACGCTAAATGTCCCGATAAATCAATAAATTTATTAAAAGCCCATTGTTATTAGAATAATGAAAAATTACGCATTACCTATTTTTAAATTTCTACTAGTCCAACAAATCTGACTATTATTATGTAGGATTAAATTCTGACATAGGCCTACTTGCAATGTTAGTTGCGAAACACAATAAATAAAAGTTTTATTTAAAAAACGTTGTTTTTTTGTTTGTCCCGGTCTATAACCCTAAATCCCGATTTGTTTTACCTTCTGCCCCGATTTAAAACAAATCGGACCTGGCAACACTAACCACGGCCCACATAGTTACGAAGTCGATGTTGTCGATGCTGTGGTATCTGTATTTACTTCCTGTATGTTACAGAATATCGCGAATAGGTTTTTTAATAAATTTAATCTCAATTGAGGTTTTGTCGTCGTGCCTCCCAAGATTGTTTAATAAAAATTGATTTGTAATAAGGCAATGCAGCGAACGGGTATTACGGCACACGGAATTTTGGATAAGAGACGTTAAATGTACATTTAAGATAAGTTTAAAAAGGTCATTTACTGCAAAGGATAAAGCGAATCGCTGGCAAAAGAAATTTAACTGATCTACTTCATTAAAAGCGTTTGAGGACGACGGCGACGTCGAATTGGCAGCTGGTTCAGGATTTGAACGCCATTATTTGGAATAACGCTGAGAAATTTTCGATAGCACCTATTCCCCTTCTAAAGTAATCCTGTCATCCCAAATCGATTACGAATAGAATAAAAAAAAATAAGAAGAAAGACAGAACGACCTTCCTTCAATCAAACGGAGTTGTCGAGCGTGATACTTTAGAGATGCATCAGGTGCTAAAAATTTTATACACGTCGATCTTTTTCTTTTATCCAATATTCTCCATTTTACATGTATACATATATCGATAAGTTCACAAAATATTTGCCTTTTTTTTGCTCATATGGCTCTAAGTTTGGTGAACACTTTGCCTTACCTATCATCATCATCACCATAAGTCGTCAGTCCTAAGACTGATTGGCCACGCACCTCCACTCCTTCCTATCCTGAGCTAATTCTCGCATTAACCTAAAACTACAATATTCCATATCATTAATTATTTGCGAACAGTAATCTAATCTAGGTCTAACTCTATTCCTCTTAACTCCTGTTTCTGCCTCTAATATGTCTCAGAAGGTGTCCTACCAACCTATCTCGCCTATTTCTTATTGACTTCTATACAGTCCTCTATTCTCCTATTCTTTCTGATACCTCTTCATTTCTTCATTCTCTATCCACGGTATCCTCATCATTCGCCTATAACACCACAGTTTGAACGCTCCTAACCTTTTCTTTTCCGTCGCGCCCACCGTTCATGTTTCGCACACTTAGAGCGCCGTGCTCCAAGCATAAATCTTTAACAAGCTTTGTCGAATTAAATTAACTAAATTCTAAATTAACCGTTCGAGAGCATAGAAGTGACTTCTTTTTATTGAAGGCGACTCGACCCTGCGCTATCCTCTGCTTTATATCCCTACTACGCCTTCTGTCCTGACTTATCTGACTTCCTAGATACCTAAAATCAGTCACTTCTAATTTTTCGTCTCCTATCTTTATATTCTCTCTTTCACTATTTTTTCCTCCCTTGCAAAACAGTATTTTTATTTTACTTTTATTTATTTTCGTACAGTATTGTTTTGTCAATACCACTTCCATTTTATTTACAGCTATCTCTAACCCTCCTTGCTGGATGCTAATAGTGCTATATCATTTGCAAATCTATGTATACTAATCTTTTGCCCCTGTATATCTGTCCATACAGTAGTATATCTTCCCGATTATTACAATTACCGTAACATATACATCTCTATGTACCAATGTAACCGAAAAACTTTTAAGTGTCTTACCTGCTTGCCGTGCTAAATAATTTAAACGGGTTTTAAGAAGTTTCTACCTCAGTGTAAAAATTTATCGGAAACGTGGAAGGACTAGTTAAAGTATCTAATGCACTTTTAATTGAACGAAACAAGTGGACGCTTTCAGAGGGGATTTTAAGAGAGGATTGCAACTGGTACCCATAGAGCCACTTGTTGATCCGATAAAAGTAAAGAAATATATAAAAATAAATATTTCCTAGGTCTGCCAATATAATAATTGGATTTTAACAATTTAATTCTGTACATAAAGTTATTATATGATAATAAAATGGTCATATTGGTGATGTTTTAGCTTGATAGAAATAAGTTTTAAGTTTCGAAATATTTAGGAAGAAACATTGCTAAAACTTGATCGGATTATCTACCAGAAAACTTCCGTATTTCTACGTAACAGCCCTTTTTAACTAATTTAAAAAATGTATTTAAATTTTTATCAAATTTTTAGTCATGCTGATTTAAAAATTGAACGTCGTTCAAGTCTATTTAAATGAAACACCCTGTATATTATGACGGCATTGAATTCTACTTATGAATTTAGGTAGACTTTCATAAGGTTTTCTTACTTCTAAAATTTACTGTTTTCCAGATATTACCTATTTTAGCACATAGCAGTAGATAGCAAAAAAGCATGCCTACTTTGCAGTAAGAAAGCTGGATTAACATTATTCTCGGGAAAGGTAGCTATACCCTCAAACTTTCCTTCCATAATTTCAAAGTGGGCTAATTACAAACAGGGTGTTGGATATTTAACGGCGGATTTGGCTAAAGTATTATAAAAGTCAACCTAAAATCATAAGTAGAATTCAAAACCGTCACAATATACAGAGATGCCTTTATTTTAATTGACGAGAGCGTACCCGATAACGTTATTGTCTAAATTATCCAAATTCAAATCGAAGTAGTTTCGGAAATACTCCAATGGGTGGTCACTGTGGTACACCCTATATATCGTCGGTCATGTTTTGTATATACAGTCCATTTCAATTTGTTAGAATTGTTGCCTTGAAGAAATCTGCGCGAAGATAGAAAGAATACACACTAGGCGTGAGCAAGACAGAAATAGTTGGAACAAGCTTGAACGAACAGAACTCTCAATGGGCGGTCTTAGAACATCGGCTACAACAGTACAGTACTAGACGAAAATGTTTAGCAATTTCTTAACACAAAAATGTATATATATTAACAATAGAAAACAAAGCAAAAGTTTTATAGGTGTGTAGAACGTTAAGTTAATTCACATGTTATTATTTTTGGCTAAATATGCTTTTAAATAAAGCATATTCTTAAATTTTAACGAGGCAGTTTAAATAATTTTGCAAATGGTACTGTACACTTTTGTCTAGTTCTCGCTCGATGATCGGTGGAGAAATGAGTTCCGCAGACAAATATGATTGAATTTGGAATTATGCTACGGCGCATCCTAATAAAGGGAAGGAGCATATCTCTAACTTCTTGAAACGAACAGTAGAAGTATAATTTCTAATGGGTGTACATAGGTGTACGTACACATCCTGTTTTTTTATTTTTTCCACGTTTTGGACACAAGCGGACATTTTACGTACTCACGGTCATAACTTTCGTCGCGGATATAACGACGTCATTATGTGCCTTTTTTACAATCAGGCGGCGTGTAATTAACGGAAAATTGATCGCAGTGGGCAAAGGTTTTACAGCAGGGCGCTAATCGGCAGTAAACAAACTACAACAACTGATTAATTGAATATAATCCGCGGTTTATTAGACCTTGCAGCACTTTTATGATCGATAAACTGTAGAAAGCGCATAAAGTTTGTTGTCATCGGCCGTGCTCTTAATCACGCTCGCCTACGACACCAAATCCCATTTCGCTTGGCATCTTAATGCTATTAAAGTTATTATTATTACAAGTATTACCACTGCTACGTTTTCGTTCTTATTAGGAAAATAAAAATTCAGATTTCGATCTCAACATTTCATAATCTCTGGAAGCGACTGAACTTATAATTGCATAATAAAATCTTTCGTTCTCATATTTTACTACTACTGTACTGACGAAAGATTTTAATGAAACTTCATTATTGGTGTTAAAAACAATAATAACCGGGTTAGTTCGATTAAAATGAGAATTTTAACGAGAAATACAATATTTATGGTTACAATTTAAACGTTTTTTAACGGAAATTACCTTTGAATGATGCTTTCACATTAAAAATAAATTTTATTTTACTATTTTATTATCCAGGTGTTGCAATAAACACATTACTCTTTAGCCTACCCCTTTTAGCAGTAGGGTTATTTTTCAATGTCAAAATCTACTAGAGACTTTGCTTTTATAACCTCACTATTGTCAAAATCTATTAGAGACTTTGCTTTTATAACCTCACTATTGTCAAAATCTGTTAGAGACTTTGCTTTTATAACCTCACTATTGTCAAAATCTATTAGAGACTTTGCTTTTATAACCTCACTATTGTCAAAATCTGTTAGAGACTTTGCTTTTATAACCTCACTATTGTCAAAATCTATTAGAGACTGCTTTTATAACCTCACTATTGTCAAAATCTATTAGAGACTTATTATAACCTGACCCTATACGTAATATTCCAATACACATGATCTAACATTCTGCCTCTTAAATGTTAATTAAGTCTTATGCATAAAACCCCTTGGATAATACCGGAAGATGGGATTAATGTCCGCGGTTAATGTGACACACGTACATGTATACGTCTAGATACGGCAGGTAATGTTGCCATTTCCTCGTTTTCAAGCTGCCGGTAAGTTGTGGAAAGTTTTAATTAAGAGAGCCGTGGATTGTAATCATGGGTGTTGAGAAAACGGAATAAGTCAAGGAGAAGGTGGCTGGCTACACCTGTTTGTGAAGTTTAATAGATTAAACAAGTTCATCTAAATCGTTCGGTTCCCGCGGGAAGTCGACAATTCAAAATTAGATTCAATAAACCCCAAATGAGTTTTCGTCTTGTAACGTATGTATATTGTCGTAGAACATGAGGAAAAAGACAACAGTAAGGCACTCGCGTCTTTGTTACTTATCTCGTTCGAAATTCCTAAGGAAATAGACGAACTTTTCGGTTCGGGAATTACTAAAGACGGCTTTCGGAAACTTTTTAAGACTGTAATTACTAATTAAAGATTTCAATGTCATCTATCCGGGAAGGATTTTGGATAAAGACAAGTAGAAACTTTCTTACGTATATACTTATTCTATTATATAACTTGAAAACTTCAGTGGAGGGTTTAGCACGTACTACTCCATAAAATGTTTAATCGTTCTTATATTTTAAAAACGTTTATGGTAAGTAAAGTTGTTCGATTTCAAGACAGAGCTTGAAATTCCAAATTTTATCCAAATAAAAAGTTAAATGAGTATCGCGTACGATAGCGGTTTTTTTATTTAATTATGAACCAAAATGGAATTTAAATTTTCAAATATACAAGTGTTTGAAACAATGCGAAAACACCTCCATTTATATAATTTGTCCATTATTAAACAAATAGTCCTTGTTTACCCGCCCTGATCATATACGCTTCGTGTGAAACAGCTCTTAATTTAATCAAACTCCTGTTTTTTCGATTTTTACAAAATACGTACGTATACAAATAACCTAGTCGAATTCTGAAGATTAGTTGAAACTGATTTAAAATTAAAAAAAAAATTATTTAATCTAAACCTTGACTATTAATGGGCGCGATGGTAATTTCATGTAAAATATTATTCAAACACCACCGATTGAATCTTTTACAAACTCACTGGAGTTGCTATGGATAATTCCGAGATAAAAATTTTCAGTCTCTCAGAGTCTCTGAAAGCGAGACTCGAGTCTCCGTCTCTCATCGAGTCTTTCTGGTGTCGCTGAGAGAGACTGTCGAGAGACTGTCAAAAAAATTGTTTAGCGTCTCTAANTATGATCGAAAAAATTCACTAAAATTTTCCAAGTTCAACATATTTCAGAGATCCCAGTCTTTCTACGAGAGACTCTAGTCTCTCAATTTTTCAGTTTTATTCATTCAGTCTCTCTGTGAGAGACTCGAATCTCTGAATTAACAATTTTACCGTTCGAGTCTTTCACAGAGAGACTGTGAGAGATTCATAAAAAAACCTAGGCAATAACTGAGAGACTGTGAAAGACTGTGAGAGACGCTCTCAGGGACGCTGAAAGACTCTGAGAGACTGGAGAAAGACTGAAAATTTTTGTGTAGGGATGTTATAATTATCTAACTATTTCTCAATAAAACTCTAGTGAAAATCCGGAGGTTAGAGCGGAAGGTTGTCTATAGCTTCTTCTGGGAATGGGTGGGGGTTGTTGAGCAGAGACAGATGAGGCGAACGAAATGAAGACGGCATATAAATGAAAGATAATCTCTGAAATATTACTGTCCCCCAGGATGATCCTGGGAAAAAGTGGAGGTGCACGCCCAACCAATCTTAAGACTGACGACATTATTATTATGGTGATGATGATGATAAGGAGGAGGATGATTCAAGAAAATCACATAAAAATTTGGACCAGAGTAGGCTAATCCTAAATAGGAAGTGTTTCTTCAAAAAATATCCCTCCCTTCAGCCATTTCGTTGCCAAATATTATAGTAAACATTGAGAAACTCATCCTGTTTAGTGTTAGTGATCTTGTTCAGCCATTTCGTTGCCAAATATTATAGTAAACATTGAGAAACTCATCCTGTTTAGTGTTAGTGATCTTGTACAGTACCGAAATTCCAATAATAGGATTTTGTTTTGTGGTAGTAACAAAGTAGAAATCTACATAAATGCTTTTACCCACCGTATTTAGAGATTATATTAACCACATACGATTCGATATATATATATTGTATGTACTTACAATATATACTTTAACTAATTGCCAAATCGAGATGAGAACTCAGTACTGCCAACAGCGCAACCACAAGAGTAGAAATTGCACTTGAAAACAACCGCAAATTACAGACTGTATATTATGTAGGTACACGGAGGTGTCTAACTCTTAGTGGTCTGAGGAATTATATACTTGAGAAAGTTTTCTCTCGCATTTGATGTTGGTTAGACAACTATTCTGTTTACAAGTGGCAGATTCTTTACGAATTAATTTAATTGCACAACAACACTTTACTATATTGCAGTAGGAGTTTATTACTAGATCGAATCTTTAACTGCTGCTACTGATTCAGGCGAATTATTTTTTGACGTGACAACGTCTTATAATTAGATGGAGCCGGCTGCACGCACGAAAAAACATGACTCATGCGGCGTTACCACGCTCTGAGGCGTTCCATTTAAGGCTTGAAGTGCAGGAGAGAGCGCGGAACGAGCGACAAAGAGGCACAATCGGCCTCCGCGTTCGGCAGCGTTCGACATCTGTCTCTCTCCTACTTGAGTGAGCGATGCGTTCGCGTGGACAGCTGCTATACAATTATACATTTCCATTTACCTCCTTCTCTATATCCATACAAAATATCTATCGAACAAATAAAATTAAAATTTTCTTTTGAAAAATGAAACCATTCCATCACTATTTTCTTACGACGTTGTCACGTTCAACTATCGTCAGTAAACCGACTTTACAGACAACCGATTTTTTTACAATTATTTAGGGGTCATAAGGTCATCAGTCCTTAGACTGGTTGGACACGTACCTCCACTCTTTCATATTTTGAGCTAAATTTCGCATTTCCCTAAAACTAGAACAACCACATCCTTAACTACTTCCGAACAGTAATCTAATCTAGGTCTACTTCTACCCCTCCTAACTCCTGTTTCTGCCCCTAATATGTCTCTGACTAGACCTTCATGCCTGAGAAGGTGTCCTACCAATCTATCTCGCCTATTTTTTATTGACTTCCATAGAGTCCTCTGTTATCCTATTCTTTCTAATGCATGAGAAGGTGTCCTCTGTTATCCTATTCTTTCTAATATATCTTAATTTCTAATCTATTCTATCCACGTTATCCTCATCATTCGCCTATAACATCACATTTCTAACGCTTCTAATCTTTTCTTTTCCGCCGCGCCCACTGTTCATGTTTCGCATCCGTACAACGCCGCGCTCCAAACATATTAACACTGTTAATTGAAAATAATTCCAAAACACTTAGGAATGTATTGGGGATGGGATGGTACATACCGGTAAACGAGTGATTTGCATAAAAAGCAACAAGTAATTATAGATTTTGAGATAACATCCTAAAGTTAAACATTAGGAAGGGAATCAGATAAAGGTGTACATTATTGTTACCGCTACTTTTTCATTTGTATAATATTGGAGACGCAATTAATAATATGAAAGACAAGATATAAGATTTAGAGATATATACATATACAATTGCAGATTTGTGGATGATATAGCAGTATTATTGGCATCTAACAAACGAGGAGTTACAGATAGCTTTAAAGGCGGCGGTATTGACACAAAAGTATGACATGAAAATGAATACAAATAACACAAAATATTGCTATATAGCTAATATAAACATCGGAGACGAGAAACTAAAAGAAGTCGCCGATTTCCGATAAATAATTTAAGGAGTTAGATAAGTCAAGATGACAAAGTGCTACAGTTATAGAACAAAAAGTGACAAAAACAGAGTGATGTAATGTATGAGCGACTCCTAATAGTCTTTCTTTGAAACATTTAGAAGTATTTTGTATTTCATCTAAACAATATTTCACAGAATCCCGACCAAAGTTACAATTAATAATATGCCTAGTAAGTATTTGCTGTTCATTTTTTAAAATGGTTTTACTAATGCTAATAAAAGATTGTTATTCCTGAAAAGTACATGATAATACGAGGGTGGATTGATAAGTTTCCGGCCTGACCAAGAAAAACAAGGTTTTTAAAAATTTTTTTTTTTTATTTCTCAACATAATCTCCTCCAAGGCTGATACATTTCTCATAGCGGTGTTCCAGTCTATTAATGCCATCTCTATAGACTGATTCGTCAAGCTCCTCAAAATAACCATTTACAGCTTCGATTACTTCTTCATTGTCCGCAAATCTCTTACCGCCAAGCCATTTTTTGAGATTAGGGAACAGAAAATAGTCACTCGGGGCTAGGTCTGGAGAGTAAGGAGGGTGCGGCATCAATTCAAACTTTAGATCGTTGATTTTAGCCGTCGCAACGATTGACGTGTGCGCTGGTGCGTTATCGTGATGAAACAAGATTTTTTTCTTCGCCAGATGAGGTCGTTTAATTTTCACCTCGTGGCTCAAACGTTGCAATAAGTCTGCGTAGTATTGACCAGTGATAGTATTACCCTTTGCAAGGTAATCAATGTATATAATACCTCTTGCATCCCAAAAAACAGTAGCCATAACCTTGTTCGCCGAAAAAATTGTTTTTGCCTTCTTTGGAGTTGGTTCCCCTGGTCCAATCCACTGTTTAGACTGTTCTTTGGTTTCAGGAGTGTAGTGGTGGACCCACGTTTCGTCAACGGTTACGAATCGACGCAAAAATTCGCTTGGATTACGCTTATACAATGACAAATTTGCGGTAGAAATGTTTTTTCGAATCAATTTTTGGTCGACTGTTAGCAAACGCGGCACCCATCTTGCACAGAGCTTTTCCATATGCAAATGTTGGTGCAAAATATGTTGCACACGTTCATATGACATCTTACAGGTCTCAGCTATCTCACGCACTTTCAATCTGCGGTCTCCCAGCACTATTTGATGAATTTTTTCGATCATATCTGGAGTTGTGACCTCAACGGGGCGTCCTGAGCGAGGCCCATCAGAGGTGCTCACACGACCCTTTTTAAACTCGGAAACCCACTGCTTAACGGTTGAATATGACGGGGAGGATGTCCCCAGTGTTGAGTCCATCTCTTTTTTAATTTCCTTCGGCGTTAACCCCTTCAAATAAAAGTATTTGATGACAGCACGATTTTCCTGCTTTTCCATTTTTACGAAAACCACAGAGGCGTCTTGTTCAGCGTGCTGTCAAACCTACACTAGCAAGGAGATCGGGCTGAAACTATAGCTACAAGCTATCCAAGG
The DNA here is from genome assembly GCF_000699045.2 of Agrilus planipennis. Classification (NCBI taxonomy): domain Eukaryota; kingdom Metazoa; phylum Arthropoda; class Insecta; order Coleoptera; family Buprestidae; genus Agrilus; species Agrilus planipennis. Next base: position 1,727,139 of record NW_020439170.1, on the reverse strand, counting down.
ATGGTACTATAGAATGTCACCTCAAGGTAGGCCTAGTGGCGTCATCTCTTGGTTAGGCCGGAAACTTATCAATCCACCCTCGTAAACCGCTTTGAATTCAGAGGATTTATTAAAAATAATAAGAGGAAAGTTGGAATAAAAGGAAGCGGTACGACAGAACACGTGCGTTACAAATTTTCTCTGTATTTTTCGTTTTTTATATCAACGATTTTTAACTCCTATATTAACATAGGTATACTGTAATGTATGCTACCTTTTTAGGGTTTTAAAACGTAAATGGACACTTAACAAGAAGCAAATAACGAACAAGAAAAAGGTAACTAGAAGTAAAAAAGAAATACTTGAAAAAACAATCGTTATTTATATTCCTATTTGTTTATTTTGTAAAAGAAAATTCTCATTTGACAAGAGTCTTAAATACTTTTACCGTTATTTTTAAAGGCTTTATATTCAGTGTCACATTAACTGTGAACAGTTTCGAAAAAACGCAATTTAACCTTTTCCTGAGACCCTTTTTTGTTACAAGGGCTACGTGCTAAACATAGAATAGATGTAGAATATTTGTACGAATACGTCTCCTATAATATTGGATCTTTTAGACGATTTATATAAGATATTTGTCTAGTCGAAATTTTTTCTTATTTCATCAAAATTTAACGTTAGAAAAAGTCTCTCTCATCTTTAAAAAAAAAAAAAACATAGCAGCGCCTAAAATTCCTACTAAGAATTCTAAATGACTCTAGTCGAATCTGAATAGGTATATCTACGTGTACATATATATGTCAATAGATTTCATTTGTTCATTAGTGATGATGCATTTTAGACTTTTCGTATCGACTTAAATGAAGGCGCTACTCACAGTGTTCTTTAATTACAATGTCGTTGTGTATCTAAAATTCTTTCTACCAGGTCGTACGGTAATGGGAAATTTTATGCCATGTAACGACGACGTTTTACCGACATTGAAGAGATAAAAGCAAAATTGGACACTTTCCTTAACAAGACACTTTCTGTGTCACTAATATGATTTTGTGTTGACTCTTGTATAAGTTGTTAGCAAAATTGAATATTGATAGTGACGCGAAACAATTAGCAATAGATAAATAAAACAAATATTTGCTTTCTTAATTTTACGTAATTTTTGTGTACGCCACTGCAACTCTATCTGAATCGAATCATACTATTTACTTTCAAAATCGTTATCAAAGTAACATTCCTTTATTTTTCAAAGTTTACTAAGTGTAATAAAAATTGTAGTGAACATTGCAGCAAAAACGGTTTACAAAGTTACAAAGAATATGGAAATAAGTTTATTGATATACTAAAGCGCGGGCGAAAGACTTCACGGTGACGTACCGTCGTTATAACTTATCTTTTCAAATATTTGCAAAGATGCTTGGAAATTTTTGATTTATTGAAAATAAAATTAATATTACGCTTTCTTCTCTCTTAATATTTCATTAGCCATGCGTTCGGAGAAAAAGTGAAAAGCTGAACAAACAGAATCAGATATCTCATTACGTTTAAGGTCATTGGGGCCAAAAAAATATTATGAACTTTCAGAGAGGCGGAACGGAAATAGGTCCCTTTTTTTAATCAACGTCAGAAACTCTCCCCTCAGTCTCCGAGCAACCTTTAATTGCACTCTTTAAATCATGGGGACGGTTTTTTTCTTACGTAGCACCTACCTACCTTATATAATGCATATTAGATACATAATAAAATGTCGAAGTAATGTAAAAGGAAATTATACGTTGCGCACTAAATTTTCGTTTTACTAATGCGACAGCACCTTTTGTTTTGGGATGGTTAAAGGGCGGATTTCTTAGTAAATAGAAAGCCTATCCTGGACGAAAATATACCAATACTGAAGATAACAGTTGATAGCAAAAACACAGAATTTTACTGTTACAGTAACGAACGGGAAAACTAACTATTATTAGTAAGGGGTGCATGCAGGTATACATGGACTTGGAATATAATGGACTTTAAGGGAATTGTGTGAATTTTTGATATGTTTTGCGTTTCATCATTCCGATTAAAAGTCCTAATGAAACAACTCTCTTATTTTGCCTACTATTGTCACTAGGGAGTAGAGGGTTGATATCATACTTTCAGAGCTTAAACATTAGCAGAACTTAATCCAATATTAGTTAGATCTTACCTATTATTTACCTCTCCATATGTATTTTAAGGCAATGTAATTAAATCGGATATTTTTCAACTCCATTTGACCGAGCAACCCCGACGCGGTAACACAGAGAGTAACGCTAATGCTAGCGGCACAAATATATCTATTTTTATTAAAATGATTCCTATAAATAAGTGTAAATCTACATAGATTATGTATGAATAACACATTCGATTACTAATGACACAATTGCACTTAGAGATGTAACAACAACGTGAATAATAGAGAAATACAGAAGTCAAGTAACAGAATACAGAGAGCTATATCAGCTTAAAAACCGGAGCCATTGATTGTCGTTGTTGATAGTTTTTTTCAAAGAAAATTAATAGAAATTCGAAATAATGAAATAATTTTGAGCGAATGCAGGAATTCAAGTTATAGACAATTATAAAATATCATAATGATGAGTGCTACCAGTAAATAGAAAATGATTGTTTGGCAGATATAGTTTTTTGGCATTTTTACTTAATTGCCTATATATAAGGTACTTCAATGGTTTAATTATTGAAAGCTAATATTACACTGATCTGTTTGTTTCTTTTAATCCGCCTTACTAGCTGGAAGCGTCGAAACCTAACACCCACAACCCCAAATTGTAGTTCAGTTGTCTTCCATTTTTGCGAGGGATTGGTGGCATAGTTTCGTATTTCGCGTTAGCAACGGCGGCGTCGTTCTAGTTTCAAATTTCTGTTACCGTGGCAAACAAAACAAGGGAGAAGTACTCGGGGAAAAGGCAGAGAGAGAGAAAGAGAGAAGGACCCTTTCTATTCCGCGTGTCGATGCCGTTTCCCTTTGTGTTTCTTCTTCCTTAACCTAAAAGATCGATGGATACGGAACTGTCGGCCGCAAGGCGCCTCCAATTGTGTTTTCGACACCGAATTCCCATCGAATAAACAATGGACGAACGTATACGACAGGCACGCAAACAACCCAAGACGAAACCTCATCGACTGTTTCTTTTCCAATTGATTTTGTATCTGCTGCATGTCTCGAGAAAACGCGGACTGCCATGCAAAAAAAAGATTGCCATCTGCACCTTTAGAAAATAAAAGTAATGTAATGGACCAGAAGTTCTTTCTCATAACATATCAATTAAAAACTTTCTCCATTTCCTGCCTTACAGAATTCTGTACTCAAATAATTCTGGGGGAACCCCTAATGTTGCGGAGGTGTCAATCTAAAGGAACGTTGTAAGAATCCCGTACAATCCTTATGGAGAATCAGTTTTGGTTAAATTATATGTGATGTTTGTTCATATGACTTTCTGATCAGAAATTCCCATGGGCACGAAGTCAAAGAATAAAAAATTTAGCAGCTAGGGATCAAAGTACCCCACATGAATAGGTACTTAATTGATGGTAAGATTTTCAATCGATTATCTCTTCATGTACCCAAGATATGTTAAAAGTTCAATTTAACAATAGTGTGCATTTTGAAGTTGGTTTTAGGGGATACAATTTTCGTTGAGGTAACTAAAAATGGCGTTTGTAAAGATTTACGGCTCATTAAAATTAGTATTTACCAACTGTTCAAAAAATATTAGTTTCGATTCAAATATTTGCAGGCCACTATAACATGGGACTTAAAACTAAAAACATAATCGTTATAATCGAAATCCTTGTTTGGTTCGAATTTAACTCCTTGTTCCCTTTTTTATTTTAAGTGCACCTACATTCAAACAGGCTCTAGTTTCATTTAGGTGCATATAAATGTAGCAAGTGATTACATACATCCACAGTTGTGTGTGCGACCCGTCATTTTCCCATTCGTTCCCATTCTAGAGCACTTACGTACGTACATGGCAATGTACGTAATAACCCCCTTTGGAAAGAAACAAAAATTGCTCCATTGTTTAAAGTTCCTTCTGTGCTCGCTATTGAGAAATACCGACGTCTCAGCCGCAACCCATTTCATTTCCTCAAACTTTTCCCCATTCACAAAGGCGCAAGTATACGCGGAATTGATGGGGAGTGGGGACAGTAGACGGGGCATACGTGTAGTTGTTTCATATATACGTATAGCTGTATGCAAGTGTGAACCGGGACAACGACGCTATAAGGTTCGTTATTAAAACTGTCGCGAACTTTGACTCCTATTTGCACACAAAAGCAAGGCAATAAGTGGTCTGTTTATATACATGGCCGGTATATCTGTTGTGGAATTCCCAAACCCAACGAGTTCACATTCACGAATCTACATGTATGTACGAGGGTGGATTGATAAGTTTCCGGCCTGACCAAGAAAAACAAGGTTTTTAAAAATTTTTTTTTTTTATTTCTCAACATAATCTCCTCCAAGGCTGATACATTTCTCATAGCGGTGTTCCAGTCTATTAATGCCATCTCTATAGACTGATTCGTCAAGCTCCTCAAAATAACCATTTACAGCTTCGATTACTTCTTCATTGTCCGCAAATCTCTTACCGCCAAGCCATTTTTTGAGATTAGGGAACAGAAAATAGTCACTCGGGGCTAGGTCTGGAGAGTAAGGAGGGTGCGGCATCAATTCAAACTTTAGATCGTTGATTTTAGCCGTCGCAACGATTGACGTGTGCGCTGGTGCGTTATCGTGATGAAACAAGATTTTTTTCTTCGCCAGATGAGGTCGTTTAATTTTCACCTCGTGGCTCAAACGTTGCAATAAGTCTGCGTAGTATTGACCAGTGATAGTATTACCCTTTGCAAGGTAATCAATGTATATAATACCTCTTGCATCCCAAAAAACAGTAGCCATAACCTTGTTCGCCGAAAAAATTGTTTTTGCCTTCTTTGGAGTTGGTTCCCCTGGTCCAATCCACTGTTTAGACTGTTCTTTGGTTTCAGGAGTGTAGTGGTGGACCCACGTTTCGTCAACGGTTACGAATCGACGCAAAAATTCGCTTGGATTACGCTTATACAATGACAAATTTGCGGTAGAAATGTTTTTTCGAATCAATTTTTGGTCGACTGTTAGCAAACGCGGCACCCATCTTGCACAGAGCTTTTCCATATGCAAATGTTGGTGCAAAATATGTTGCACACGTTCATATGACATCTTACAGGTCTCAGCTATCTCACGCACTTTCAATCTGCGGTCTCCCAGCACTATTTGATGAATTTTTTCGATCATATCTGGAGTTGTGACCTCAACGGGGCGTCCTGAGCGAGGCCCATCAGAGGTGCTCACACGACCCTTTTTAAACTCGGAAACCCACTGCTTAACGGTTGAATATGACGGGGAGGATGTCCCCAGTGTTGAGTCCATCTCTTTTTTAATTTCCTTCGGCGTTAACCCCTTCAAATAAAAGTATTTGATGACAGCACGATTTTCCTGCTTTTCCATTTTTACGAAAACCACAGAGGCGTCTTGTTCAGCGTGCTGTCAAACCTACACTAGCAAGGAGATCGGGCTGAAACTATAGCTACAAGCTATCCAAGGATGGTACTATAGAATGTCACCTCAAGGTAGGCCTAGTGGCGTCATCTCTTGGTTAGGCCGGAAACTTATCAATCCACCCTCGTACATGGCCGGTATATCTGTTGTGGAATTCCCAAACCCAACGAGTTCACATTCACGAATCTACGTGTATGTATATCGGTTTGCCAAACGAACACAAAATTCTTACAGGAATGACGGTTTTGGAAAGAAAAAGACCATCCTCATTCGATCTGCCACAATAATTGCCTTTAATTTTTTTTATTAATCCTATTGAAAGGTACAGTCGAGTTGGGATCTCATAGAGCTTAAAAAATATGGCGGAAGCAACCATGCAGTTTCATTCGATACTATGTATTTTTTTACGAATGGTGTAATTTAAGACAAAAAAGATTTCTACAAACCAAGCCTGTCCAACCATTGTAATGGTTGAGCGAAATTGACGCTTTAAAAATGATTATTGACGCATTGACCGTTTCTATTTTTGAATCTACGCTTTTTAAAGTCTTGTTTTTATCATCATAAGGTTGTCAGTCCTCAGACTGGTTGGACACGTACCTTCACTCTTTCCTATCCTGAGCTAATCTTCGCATTTCCTTTAAACTAGAACAACCCACATCCTTAACTATTTGCGAACAGTAATCTAGGTCTACTATACCCATCTAATATGTCTCTGACTAGTCTTGTTTTGTTCAACAAAAAAATCAACATTTTCATACTTAATTGTCGTTAATTAAAATAATAAAATAAATAACATCTACTGCCAAATGGAAAACAAAATATTATGTAAGAAAAACCTAAATCCAAGTAATTTGTACAATCAATGTTATCCCTGGCATTGTTTTTGTCTTAATAATTTTCCAATTCAGTTAGAGATGCGCGGTATATTTATTTGTTACAATATAAGATTTGAAAAACTTTTCACAAACATACGTTGGTCCAAAACTAGTTAAAAATTTAAAGGACTGATCAGTTATGACAGGAAAGTCTTGTCTTCCTTTGGTAACAATTTCCAGAAATCATTTCATCGAAATTCATCTAAAGAAGATTGTGACTGCAATACATACATACACGTATACTTCAAAATAAACAAAAATATTTCAAATAAAAGTTGTACAGAGTGAAGTGTATAATAACGTAAAAATATTTTCAAATATGGCGAACGTCCGGTTATACCGAAAATGTACAGTAACTCCGTTATTTTAAATAGAATTCCCTACTTTTTACTTCATTTTTGAATTCCCCATTAAAAGGCAATGTCAGTTTATTAATATGTATTGGACCTGGGTCGCACCGTTCTGCAATTATTTCACGTTTCTTGGAAAATTTGACATTTGCAGTATTTTGCGTCATTTTAAATATCTCAAAAACTAAAGGATCTAGAGGTTTGCGATTTTCATTTTCCGTTTCTGGAAGAAATTGCCTATCAATCTATGAGTGTTAGATAGACACGTACGCTATAAATAGTAAGATATTTATAAGTTTCAATTTCACAAATTAACTTTTGTTCAAATATAATGCCATATTGTTTCTCGTATACTATAATGAAAAATTAAATTTCCTTTCGACCAATGGTTTTTAAGAAATTTGTATTTTTTTTTTGAAATTTTCAATAATATCGTTTTATCAAGTTAACCGTTTTAAAAAGCTTGGCGAGTTTGCTAAACAAACTTTGACTGAATTTCCACAGTTTATTGTAAAGAACGCTTTGAAAAATCCTAATGAAGAAGAAGAAAATCAGCCTCGACATTACGACAAAAGTGAGTACGAAGACTAAAATAAACAGCCTCTTTTGCAACAACTCTTCCATGTTAACAGAGTACGTCGAATATCAAAGATTTCATTTGAGAGAAATAATAAATTGCTTTTGTTCTGAAAAAGCGTTTCCTTGTTTGCTGTCACTGAAAAAGGAGTAATTATTAGGTAGTAGGCGAAGTTGACGACCGTGTTTTTTCTTACCGCAAACAAAAAGGACGTTAATACCAAGAAATCGAAAGCAATGTAGCAGCATTCCTTTTCTCTTACTCGCTCGTTCTCTCTTCCGTCTGTCTCATACTCACTCATTTCGTTGTTCCTTTACCTCGTTTTCCGTTTTACATTTTCAAATTTCTCTTCTGTTTACCGTTTCGCCGGGAGCAAAAGCCATCCACTTCGAGTAACGATAAGGTAAGACTACGGCTACAACGACCGACAAGGACAATTTTGTTGCTTCCCAAATAAAAAAAGGAAAGGGACGGAATAACAGCGAGCGAGAGACGGAGAGGGAGGAAGCATTTTTGTAAAACCGGGTAATTCCCAAAAGGCGCCTTGGAAACCTTTGATGTAGTCCCAAGGAGGCAAAAGCCGAAAAGTGTGTACGTTCGCTGCTTCTATGTATGTATGTTTCGTTCTTTATCACTCGTATTTTCTAAATTATTATTCTAGCTTTCCTTTGAACGAGCGCAAGTTGAGAGAAACGTTTTTTTTTTTGTTCAGAGGCACGACAAGATTGCTTTTTCAAAGGACCTCTTGACGTAATTCTGAAAAGTGCGACATCGATACCTTTTGGCGTTCTTAGTAAATCGTTTACCCCTAATGAACATGATACCTAGACATAATGAAAGGAAGAAGAAAACGATACGTAGACGGTTGCTGTAGTAAAAATAATTGTTGTTGTCAACAGCAATTTGATCTGTACCAACAAAGACAGGAAGTTCAGCATATAAATTAACACTATAACGTCTTCAGCCGGAAGACGCATCGCAATTCCTTCCAATCATGAATTAATCGTTACATTTCCTAAAAACTAGAAAAGCGTGGCGGACCTGTTAATTCTACTTTTTATTTTCCTTCATATTGTATATCACATTAGCAACATCTGCTTTATTATTATTATGTGCATTCTGCAATACTTTATGTGATGGTGCTATCCCTGTCTATGTAGGTACTCTTCGTAAAAAGATACGGCTACGCTTTCTTAGTAGTACTTCAAGCGTCAAATAAGACAAGCTGCTATACCTTAGTAAGACCTAGTTTAACGCAGTAGTAAAAACCCAGTAAATGACGATACATTGCCTGTATATACCACTTATAAAAAAAATTAAAAGAAGTGGGTGATTTTCTGTAAGTATCTAGCAAGCCAGATAATTCAGAATGGAAGGAGCAGTAGATGGTGGACGCAGCGGAAAAGAAAAGGTTAGAAACGAACGAAAGGTGGTGTTACCAGTCTTAGTATTGACGACCTTATGATGATGATGATGATGATGAATATCTATAAGTTTATATTACCAGCATTTAGCTACCGAGTTTTTAGAAATTTCACTTTGGTGCTTTGTTATTTGAAATTTCCATCTTTTTGATGTAACAACGTCTTATAATTCGATGGAACCGGCTGCACGCACGAAAAAACATGACTCATGCGGTGTTACCTCGCTCTGAGGCGTTCCATTTAAGGCTTGAAGGTCAAGCGAGAGCGCGGAACGGGCGACAAAGAGGCACAATCGACTACGCGTTCGGCAGCGTTTGACATCGTCTCTCTCCTACTTAAGTGAGCGATGCGTCCGCGTGGACAGCTGCTATAATAATACATTTCCATTTACCTCCTTTTCTATATCCATACAAAATATCTATCAAACAAATAAAATTAAAATTTTCTTTTGAAAAATGAAACCATTCCATCAGTATTTTCTTATGACGTTGTCACGTTCAACTATCGTCAGTAAACCAACTTTACAGACAACCGATTTTTTATATCTACCTTCTTCTTTTGATGTCCGCTTAGTTATTAATATAACTTGATCTTTCTTCGGTATTATTCGGTGCAAGTTTTCGCCTCATTTCATTGTATCCAAGAAGGGATTGATGAGTGGAAAATAAAATCACAAAAACATCATTAAGTAGTGTTTGGCAGGGCGCAGCGCAATGATGCAGGGCGCATCCGATTTGACGCTTAAGCATGGAGAATTTATTTACATTTGGCGTTTGGAGTGAGCTTTTGCTCTTATTTGTAATCCTCTTGGTCATGTCGTCTTTAGGAAAACATTTAGTCTGATATGAAACCACGACTAAGGATATTTTTGTTTCTTATCCTGAGATTGCAACTATTGCCGCTTATTGTCGGATTGAAATGAAATGGAAGGGAAAGAGGATGATGGTACTGGTGCATAGGTGGGTCTCGACGGGAGATTTGTATTCATAAGTGTGAAACGATGCACGAAATAATATGGAAATTTCGCGTACATGCATGCACGAATACGTGCACGTAAACGTATTTGTGTCAGTTAAAGTTGTTGTATAGAGAACTGGCTGGAAAACAGAGGAAAACTTCATTTCCATCCGTCATGTTAACATCGAACACATGATTTCAATGTTGAATTCGAAACAACGGGAATTGCTCTGAATATGCATCAGTTGTGCCACCCGTTGTTCCCTATCCTGTTTCGTTTTGTTCCTATCGAAAATTCTCGTCCTCCCTCCACGTTGATGTTCATCTGAATTTCATCGCCTCATTAGCTAACAAGATCCTACTTGTTCTTTTATGTTGCAACATTTGTTGCGACTCCCTTTTCAAACAGGGTAATAAATAATAACGTAGACGCGTGATTAAATTTACCTCTGAGGTTTTATTGTATAATAAATAATTAACAACTTTTAGTGCAATACTCAATCACTTTTTCTGCTTTTCATTTCTATCAATATATTTCGCTCACATATTTTACAACAAAAACATAGAGGTTTGCGATTTTCATTTTCCGTTTCTGGAAGAAATTGCCTATCAATCTATGAGTGTTAGATAGACACGTACGCTATAAATAGTAAGATATTTATAAGTTTCAATTTCACAAATTAACTTTTGTTCAAATATAATGCCATATTGTTTCTCGTATACTATAATGAAAAATTAAATTTCCTTTCGACTGATGAAGGTAAGTTGAATTTTTTTGAAATTTTCAATAATATCGTTTTATCAAGTTAACCGTTTTAAAAAGCTTGGCGAGTTTGCTAAACAAACTTTGACTGAATTTCCACAGTTTATTGTAAAGAACGCTTTGAAAAATCCTAATGAAGAAGAAGAAAATCAGCCTCGACATTACGACAAAAGTGAGTACGAAGACTAAAATAAACAGCCTCTTTTGCAACAACTCTTCCATGTTAACAGAGTACGTCGAATATCAAAGATTTCATTTGAGAGAAATAATAAATTGCTTTTGTTCTGAAAAAGCGTTTCCTTGTTTGCTGTCACTGAAAAAGGAGTAATTATTAGGTAGTAGGCGAAGTTGACGACCGTGTTTTTTCTTACCGCAAACAAAAAGGACGTTAATACCAAGAAATCGAAAGCAATGTAGCAGCATTCCTTTTCTCTTACTCGCTCGTTCTCTCTTCCGTCTGTNTCTTTCTAATACCTCTTCATTTCTAACCTTCTCTATCCACGGTATCCTCATCATTCGCCTGTAACACCACATTTCGAACGCTTCTAACCTTTTTTTCTCTGCCGCACTCACTGTCCATGTTTCGCACCCGTACAGCGTCGTGCTTCAAACATACACCATTAACAACCTTTTTCGAATTTCTAAATTAATCGTTAGCGAGCATAGAAGTGACTTATTTTTATTGAAGGCGACATGACTGCTCTATCCTCTGCTTTATATCCTCACTACTCCTTCTGTAATGACTTATCTGACTTTCTAGATACTTAAAAATCAGCCACTTCTTCTAATTTCTTGTTATCTTTATATTCGCTCTTCTCTTACTTTTTCTTCCCTTTCCTTTCTTCTTTTCCTACAAAAAATTTTTCATAGTTTGAAAGATCAGTGACCTGCCTTTATTGCGTTCAGTAGGCAGAGTAGTTGCGAGTTATTAAGACAAAGTGGAGACATGCAAATTGTTCGGTCGCGGTAAGAAGTGGCTGTTTAAAAACTCTTCAAGAAAAAGCAGCCAACGTCAGAAGAAGGAAATCCTAAATTAGGTATTCTTCTTAAATACGCGGTTCGTTGTTGAGGTAGGGACCTTAACAGGCATCTTGACTGGCATTGAAGTAGTTCCTTGCCGTCTGGCACTAATCTGGATGAAGAAAATCAACGACCACCAACGTTTTATCGCCACCCATAATTACAATTATGCCATATGGGAACAACTAGTATGATAGATCATTAAATTCCCGTTTAATTGCAACAAATCTTGTTGAAAACAGTACACAGTAATAAAAGGGTAATAAATTTAAGCACCCAGAAGGTACTGATAAATAATCTTAAATGCTGAAGAGATTGACTTCATGGTGTATCGAAAATACTACTTAGGTATGAATCGTATTCGATCGTATTAGTTCTCATTAGCGCCCTTGGACCTAATAGAAATGCACAAGACTCGTTAAAAAACCAAGGAAAACCAAGTTGGATTGTTCGGTTAGTATTAAATTATACTACAGGCCTGACGCTGGAAGTTGGCGGAAATTTTAAAATGACGTGGATGCGCGGTGGCAAAAGTAGGCAGTTTTTAGGTATAAAGATTGCAGCTCTCATTCTTCAGTATTCCTATCAGGGGCGTAGATTAAATATTTAAAAGCAGGGATCAGTGAGTAAGTAATAGACATACAAACAGAAGAACTAATTGTTGAAGTTGGTGACAGTGATAGAGATTCCGATGATGACAGTGAATGTGAAAACTAAACATTAAACAAAAGCAATAGGTTAATTTTTTCTCTTTGATAAGTCATGTTTTTACATTATTTTCTGGTCCGCTACTGTCCCACTGTATTAATACTATAATTCAGGCCTACTGAAAGCTTATTTGTGTATCGGTTTGAAGTGACTTACCCAAATAGGTCATAAATGGGCAAGTACCTGCGCGACCGCTCGCCGGCTTCCTTCGTCAGACCTATACCTACACCTAGGTACACACAGCCCTTAAACAAATCACACAGTTTTCCACTTAGTAATAGTTACTGTCATAATTTGATAAAAGCTGTTTTTTATTGTGATATTCACATTTGTGCTTGTAACGTGTGCATTTATGATAGAATATATGACGAAGGTAGTATTCGAATTTTTTCCAGTCTGTACGCAGTTACCTGAAAAAGCTGAGCATAAAGACATTCGATTTCCCGTTACATAAAAAGCTTTTCCACGGCGAGCAAGCATTAGTGTTTACATTATACGTGACTGCATATGAATGAAAAGGTACCTGTAAACATCGACGAGATGCAAATAGGTTGGGAAAATTTTAAAAATGCTCAGGTGTGTGTATGTACGAGTGTTTATTTAAGTACGTGCCTACGTATGTTTACTTAACAGTCCTCTTTTAGGGCTGCACAATATATTTCGTTTTTCTTTTCTTTGCGCGAACTGCTACAACAGACACATCTATGGAGGGTCTATTTTTTTAGTATTTTCTTTATATATCGAAGCTGAACGTTTAACTGATGGAGTTGTAATATTTAAGTGAAGTTGTAAATAATGTGTTTAATCGAAAACAAAAAGAAATATTGTTGCGAAAAAACTGAATATTACATAACCAATTACACTGCAGAGATACTATAGCAATAGTATTTTAAAAATTCATAAATTTTTCAAAAATATCTTCAGTCATTTCTATATTTTTCATTTCATCATCATCATCATAAGGTCGTCAGTCCCTCCACTCTTTTCTATCCTGAGCTAATCTTCGCATTTCACTAAAACTAGAACAACCCATTTCCTTAATTATCAGAGCATTTATAAAACATTTTTAACTTTCTAACCGGATTATTATTGAAAACATCTGTCCTCGAGAGTTCAATTAAAAATGTGGTCGTACGCGTAAACTACTTTAATCATCGATTTTCCTTTGTTTTTGTTCTTGGAATTAAGTCGAGATTCAAAACGAAAGGACATGTAAGTTTAATCAAGATGAGACTTTTAAATCAACGTTGTGAACTATTTTAATTATGTGAGACAAGTGTTGGGCATGTTGTAGGAGGTTAATGACACTTTACAAGAACAGTACAAACATAAACTACAATTCGTTATTAGTTAAGAAAGTTGGAGCTGGCGTAATCTGAGAATGAGAATTTATTTCTCGAACATATTCAGCTTTGAATTGGTTGTAAAGAGGTTGCTTATCTGCACATGGGCACTGTTTAAATGGTTTAATTCTCGGAGCTTTTAGCGATAATGGCTAGCAGTCCCGCGCCTTAATTACTCACATGACATTGGTTTGAAGTGTCTCGCTTATCAGTAATTAATTAAGTAGCGAAGTGAATCCAATTAAGTCGGTCGGCAGTCGCGCCGCGTTGCCACACACCGCCATGCAACGAAAAGTGAAATGATTTATTTCTTGTATACCTTTCACGACGGGCATAATGAGACGCCACCTTGTTCTCGGCTTGTAACTAACACACAAGTCGTTAAGAGGGTTAAATGATTTATTCATCACAAAAAGTACGCAAAATAGAATGAATGGGCTAATTCAAAACACGACTTTCGAGGGAATTTAAAGAGGCCACGCGGCACCGACATCCAGTTCAGTTGCCTCAGCTGAATGAAAATAAAAACAAAATTACGCACTCATTATTTTCAATATAATTAATATATATACAATCAACAGAATAAACTTTCATAGGTACAAAATGGTTTGCGAAAATATTCAAGTAAATAATTATTCATTTCGGTAAAGGTAAAGATGATGGCCCTCACCCCCTTCGGGGGTGGCGATGGGGGGGTTCGAAAGAGGAGGTTTCCCCGATCACTGTACCATAAAAGGTTTGTGGCGGTTTCACCCCCATAAAAAGTTATGGGGGTTCAAAGTTAATAAATATGCCAATTTTTATACATTTCTAGGCATGTAAATATTTATATAGTCATTCTTAAACAATATTCAAAGGTAAAACTAATGAAAAATACATAAAAATATTGAGAAAGTTATATAAAACATTATTTAAATATCTTTATCAATAGGGTAGGTTAGGTTAGGTTAGGTTATCGGGTTTTGTTCAAGTGACCACCCTCTTTCGATCCTCCACCTCCACCCGCTTGAAAATGTTTTTTTTATTGAATTTTATTTGAATTATAGTGTATGAAAATTGACAAAAAAGATAATCAACTTTCAACCCCCATAACTTATTATGGGGGTGAGAGCGCCGCAAATTTTTTATAGTGTTTTACTCAGGTGACCACCCTCTTTCGATCATCCCTACCCCCACCCCCATCTAACCCCCATAACATTTATGAGGGTGAGACCGCCACGAATTTTTTATGGTAAAGTGGTGGGAGAGACCTCCTCTTTCGATCCCTGCCACCTCCAACCCCCTTCATTTCTTTTGTAATGAGAAATGGAAGTGTTTTCCATTAGCCATTATACATTTGTAATGTGCAATACAAGTATTTTTCATTAAATTACTAATCATTTCGTTTTAAGTATTAAAAATACTACTTGGGTCGTATATGAGACCTATCTTATGCAAAATAAAATCGTAGAGCGACAGGTATGAAGGTCGATTGGGGTCGAAATCTTGTCTCAAACTCGTTACCGCTACCAAGTATAAGAAAAAGTTTGCCCGAATATAATCTTCAACTGTCTGAAATTATTTATTTCGCTCCGGTAGTTTCACATCATCATAAATGTATTACATAATTTTTTTTGAGAGCAAGCGCGATAATTGAATGGATTTATAATAAGTAATACAGCGACATTTTAATTGTGTCTGAGGGATGTTTGGCTCATATAATTGGTCTGGCTGCTTACAAAATGTATTGAAATTGTTTCCTAAGTGTCATATTTAAAAATGAAGACTCAGACTATAAGTAAAATTGCGATCCTTTTTGTGGGCTTATGACATGAAATGTCTGACTGAAATTACCGCCTATGGGAAGTGTCTGACTTTAAGAAAAGCGAGTAATGTTTTTATGTACCTTTAGCATCTGATTTTGATACTAAGAAAATAAGTAACGTCTGGCGGCTCTGGAATCATGCTCTATAATGGAAAATGATGTAACGCATTACAAAAATTAATGTATCAGTCCCTGTATACAGTCATCAAACACCAATGAACAAATAAAGATTGAATCTTTAATTAATTAATCTGTTTACCAAAAATTTTTAGAAAACAAAATCCAAGTCGTATTTTCAGAGGGTTGCAGTCATTTGTGGATAAATTAATTTTGTTTTTTGCTTAATTATTTCACAAATTATTGATATTTTTTCAAGTTACTGTCAGTTTTGAAAACGTCATTAAAAATTTATAGTTGGTCGTATCAGTTAGGTACCCATGATCAGTATTTGTTACATAAACCTATAAACTGTTGCTGGTGTGCATTTTACGTCAACAAGGGTGACATTTTTAGAGCGGCACCCATTTTTCTACGACGCCGTTCTTTTCTTACTGTGGATGAACTCATATTCTACTGGAACGCATTACCATGAAAACGGTCTCTGCTGATAAATTTTCCGACTAAATTGCTACTTTCAGCTGTCTACTGCTCTGTTTTTCACCGTTCGCGGCATGTATCATTTGACTCGAGGAGTGTTTATAAAAGAATCGAAAAGATGAAGAACGACAGATAGGAAGCTGCACCAAACAGTAATTCTCAATTGACAAGATGTATCTCTCAGGATACGTCAACATTACAAAAATTAATTTCCTACCGTTCAGTGGCGGCGCATAGCTAAAGTAGTGCTGCTTGAGAAAATTTTTAGTCTCTGTTTTAAGAATATGAGTACCCGAACACTCATAAAGACCATTAACATTGTGATAGGAGTTTTTAATTGCAGGTAAATTCTAACTCAAGATCTTGACAGTTGTGACTTTTCACCAGGATGATTCAAAGACCATTTTCCCAAAGTTTCATTGCAATCGACATTAACCCATTTCCTTACAAAAATCTGCGGATACTTCCTAACGTAGACCTTTAAGGATTTTTCGTAGTGTTGCAGGGGTTATAGTTACGGTTCCCAAGATAAAAATGTTCAGTCTATCAGTCTTTGAAAGCGAGACTCGATTCTCCGCCTCTCATCAAGTCTCCCTGGTGTCGCTGAGAGAGACTGTCAAAAAAACTGTTTAGCGTCTTTGAACGAGAGACACGAGTCGCTCATAGAGAGATCCTCATTTCGTATCCAGTTTCTGAACGAGACACTCGAATCTCTGAACGAGAGACTCGAATCTCTCAATAAGTGGTGCCTCGATAGACATGGTTAAAATTTTCTAAGTGCAACATATTTCAGAAATTCTAGTCTTTCTACGAGAGACTCGAGTCTCTCAAGTTTTCAGTTTTATTCATTCAGTTTCTCTGTGAAAGACTCGAATCTCTGAATTAACAATTTTATCGTTCGAGTCTCTCGTACAGAGAGTGTGAGAGATCCATAAAAACACCTAGACAATATAAAAAAGATATAGATAATTGATGATAGTTATTGTGATCCCAGTCATAATTATTTTACAGTAAAGGTACTCGGACATACGAAAAAACGAAAAAAAAAAAGAACGAAATGTTACAAGTCCATCAATCCATCTCCTTTACTTTTCGTCGTGTACGTCAGTGTCATTAGTAGAGCAATAAATCAAGCTATTATAAGGTCAAGAAGCGATTGCCGGTGAACTTATTACTCATCTGTCCGTGCAGCGCTGTTTTCAATCCATTCAACTGCTTCGTTCGCTTAATAAATAAGTCGCTATCAATATCAGATAGAAACGAACAGCCCGGAGATATTTATTGATTGTGAGCTATTGATTGCACTATCAGAACTCAGAATGATGAAAGGAATATCTGAATTTTTTTAAAATATTTATTAACATATGCTGTATTTTATACGACCATTAAGAAAGGTAAAACGTTAGAAACAATTTTACAAAAGGTTTCGCGATTATTGTTGTCCTGTCTATTCTTCTGTTTGAAATATGATAGAGATTTAAAAGAACGGGACTGCTTCTGAAAGATATCACATTGTCCAATTTTCAAGTACCTTCCCGACGCCATTATTCGGTAGCCGGCGTCATTATCCTAATAAAAATGTTCTGGATCCGCCGGGTACCGGATCCAAATCGGGTTCCTGGCTCAACTCTAGTCGGGAGCAAATTAAAAAGTGTCTCGAGACGTCGCATAGCGTCACTTACATTGGCGAATCCTGCCCGTTTCCATTGTTTCAAATACTATCCTTTATGCGTCATTGCCGCGTCTTTTTATTACGTTCCAGCACCGCTTTTATTGCTGTAGCGACGCTGTGTTTCTCTCATTTAGCCCTTTACTCTTAATATGTGACGCGAACTTTTTACATCACGCCGAATTGTCATGTAATACGACGGAGATTTCGCGTCGGAAACTTCCTGCCAGTTAACACTTAACAACTCTTTCAGGCAGCCATTCAAGTTGCGAATGAAGAAATTCACGTGTTCGGATCACGGCGACCCCGTCGACGTCGCATTCGCGATTATTACGGAATAAATGAGCACATAATTAAGTTGGAAAAATATCGTTTTAAAGGGAATACGGCTACACGGTTCTATTTTTGAACGCAAAAGGCGATAAATGGCATTCAAAGAAAGAAATTGCAAGAATAACTTACCGCCCACGTTTCTCTTTTTGATACAGTCGTTGGTCGTTGTCAGATTCGCTTTCTTCATCACAAAATCCACTTGGCTGAAATAGAAAAAGAAAATAATTACTTATTCAGTTGGTGTTGCAGTAAAATTCGGTCATAATACATACGAGGGTGGATTGATAAGTTTCCGGCCTAACCAAGAGATGACGCCACTAGGCCTACCTTGAGGTGACATTCTATAGTACCATCCTTGGATAGCTTGTAGCTATAGTTTCAGCCCGATCTCCTTGCTAGTGTAGGTTTGACAGCACGCTGAACAAGACGCCTCTGTGGTTTTCGTAAAAATGGAAAAGCAGGAAAATCGTGCTGTCATCAAATACTTTTATTTGAAGGGGTTAACGCCGAAGGAAATTAAAAAAGAGATGGACTCAACACTGGGGACATCCTCCCCGTCATATTCAACCGTTAAGCAGTGGGTTTCCGAGTTTAAAAAGGGTCGTGTGAGCACCTCTGATGGGCCTCGCTCAGGACGCCCCGTTGAGGTCACAACTCCAGATATGATCGAAAAAATTCATCAAATAGTGCTGGGAGACCGCAGATTGAAAGTGCGTGAGATAGCTGAGACCTGTAAGATGTCATATGAACGTGTGCAACATATTTTGCACCAACATTTGCATATGGAAAAGCTCTGTGCAAGATGGGTGCCGCGTTTGCTAACAGTCGACCAAAAATTGATTCGAAAAAACATTTCTACCGCAAATTTGTCATTGTATAAGCGTAATCCAAGCGAATTTTTGCGTCGATTCGTAACCGTTGACGAAACGTGGGTCCACCACTACACTCCTGAAACCAAAGAACAGTCTAAACAGTGGATTGGACCAGGGGAACCAACTCCAAAGAAGGCAAAAACAATTTTTTCGGCGAACAAGGTTATGGCTACTGTTTTTTGGGATGCAAGAGGTATTATATACATTGATTACCTTGCAAAGGGTAATACTATCACTGGTCAATACTACGCAGACTTATTGCAACGTTTGAGCCACGAGGTGAAAATTAAACGACCTCATCTGGCGAAGAAAAAAATCTTGTTTCATCACGATAACGCACCAGCGCACACGTCAATCGTTGCGACGGCTAAAATCAACGATCTAAAGTTTGAATTGATGCCGCACCCTCCTTACTCTCCAGACCTAGCCCCGAGTGACTATTTTCTGTTCCCTAATCTCAAAAAATGGCTTGGCGGTAAGAGATTTGCGGACAATGAAGAAGTAATCGAAGCTGTAAATGGTTATTTTGAGGAGCTTGACGAATCAGTCTATAGAGATGGCATTAATAGACTGGAACACCGCTATGAGAAATGTATCAGCCTTGGAGGAGATTATGTTGAGAAATAAAAAAAAAAAATTTTTAAAAACCTTGTTTTTCTTGGTCAGGCCGGAAACTTATCAATCCACCCTCGTACTATTACTAGTCGTTTAATACATCGTTACTCTGCTGCATATTTTAGTTAAAGTAGTTTAGTTTTATAAAATCAATAATTGTATGTCAGTCAAATGATAATTAACATATTTAATGACGGCTAACTTTGAGCCAATTTTTGTTGTAATCTGATAATAATAATATACTACGTTTAAAACAAAAATAGAACAAAATAATTCGAAATGGTCTGTATTCTGTCGAAACTGCCAGATGTGGATCGCGATTTCGATCTTTTTGGATCTCATCAGCGCGTCGCAGGCAGCTCCGACAGAACACAGACCAACTTTGTTGGAGCATACGTAATCCTAAAATGTAGCATCGTGCTACAGATGGCGTTTACTGCGCCATTTGTACTAGTTTCTAAAACGCACTGTTAAGACAGCAGGTAAAAGTTGGTCTGTGTTCTGTCGGAGCTGCCTGCGTCGCGCTGATGAGATCCAGAAAGATCGAAATCGTGATCCGCGTCTGGCAGTTTCGACAGAATACAGACCACTTCGAATTATTTTATTCGATTAAGCTAACGTGCCTATCACGTCGAGGTTGGCTACGCCGGGATTCGTTTTCAGCAAGTAGATATCCACAAAAGTGGACCATGATAAAGCATACGTAATCCTAAAATGTAGCATCGTGCTACAGATGGCGTTTACTGCGCCATTTGTAGTATTTTCTAGAAATAGAACACTTTTCAAAAATTTCATTTAGATATAGATTCATTATTAAAGTCGAAATAATTTAACTAATTACATTTCGTCCTGTATTTGCATTATATTTATTCCTTATAATAAAAGGATAAGTTGCGTAATCCTGATATTACCAAATTATTTTTAAATGTGAGAATAAAAATTCTTGGAGTATACGTTTTGTATAGTTTGCATAGGTATGTGTGTTTTCAAACCTAATAAATTATTAGGTGCACTGCTTACTAGATAGTATTACCGGACAACTAGATAAACAGGGATTACGAGTTTTAATGGCACAAAGTAAAGCTCTTGCAGTTCGCACCACGTTGCACTAATAGTCAAGGAATTAAGCGGCACTGGATCCTGTATGGTCCTCGTGCGAGTAGAACTTCAAGCAATTACCGTTAATTGCAGATTGTTAAATGATACAACGACAATCGGTTGTTAAATACAAGAAGTTCGGGCCAACAATGTAAATTTTATAAACAGTTACACGAGCTATATTCTATTTTAGTTACAGTAAAAAAGTAAATCCAAGCAGTGATGATTGATACATTGGAATAATTAAGATGAAACTTGGTGTACGGATCTATATGAGATTTGTGGTAAATTATTAGTGGACTATTAGAAAAAGTAGGGAAAAAGACGAAAAACTAGAAGAAGTGACCGCTTTTAGATATCTAGGAAGTCAGATAAGTCAGGACGAAAGGAGTAGTAGGAATATAAAGCAGAGGATAGCGCAAGGTCGAGTCGCCTTCAATAAAAAGAAGTCACTTCTATGCTCGCGAACGGTTAATTTAGAAATTCGGAAAAGGTTGTTAAATATGTATGTCTGGAGCGCAGCGCTGTACGGGTGCGAAACATGGAGTAAGAGAACAGAGGACTCTATAGAAGTCCATGAAAAATAGGCAAGATAGGTTGGTAGGACACCTTCTCAGGCATAAAGGTCTAGTCAGAGACATATTAGAGGCAGAAACAAAAGTTAGAAGGGGTAGAAGTACACCTAGAATAGATTATTGTTCGCAAATAATTAAGGAAATGGGTTGTTCTAGTTTTAGGGAAATGCGAAGATTAGCTAAGGATAGGAAAGAGTGGAGGTGCATGTCTAGCCAATCTTAGGACTGATGACTTTATGATGATGATTATTAGACACTTTTTTCATAGAGTAGAAAGTTTACTTGCCTTACTAAAATGACGTTATAGAAAAGTCTCTTACAACACGTCAAAAATTGTCCCTTCGAATTAATTATTAGTAATTTCAATGATTATTACAACGACCATCGTAACAACAAATAATCGATGAAGGTTGTGTTAAGGAACCTTATTTGTGATATGCCGACGCAGGGACTTTATGGCATAAACATTTTCATATTTTATTATACCTTTAGTGTAAATTTTATTGTTATTCGACTTGGAAATATTTCCGAAATCTACGGTCACGTAGGCAAATTCACAGAAGCACAAATGAGGGTTTATCCCATGGTTAATATATTGTGCATTGGTATTACTGTCAATAACCTCGTTATTGGGAGGGATAATTTGTCGATTTCGGATTCTAGTGTACAAAATTTTAAGTTTGATAGAACAGTTCTTTTGTAGACTCGCTGAGAGTAACTAGACTTTGGTTATTTTCATAATACATTAATAAAAATCAATATTTATAATAAATTAGAATAAGTCGTAGTTGTAAGTTGTACAATAAATTCGTTATATTTACAACTCGGCGTTTCTATGGTACTTCGAGTTATATATGTGGTACAATTGTACAAAAAGTTCGAATCAATAATTTGAATATTTCGAACGTAAAAAACAGGTTGCCTAAAAATTCGGAAAAAGTAGCTATTTTGAGTGTCCTACATCAATTTAGTAATTAACTATAGAACCCTACCGCGTGTGCTTCCGTTATAATGCTGATTAATTCAAGAATAATTTACACATCAAGTCGATAAAAAAATACAATGCGTGCAGATTGGCAAAAGGAATTTATTTCCGATAAAAGTGGTTATATAAAGGAATAGAGATATATACCGCTACTTATCCTTATTGGAAACACCGAATTGATCCGGGTTTTCTTTGTAAACAACATCACCGGTTTAAACTGTTCCGCAGGAAGGAAGGAAGTCCTTTATAGAGCCCAAGGCGCTTCCGATGGATCGAGCCCGATCGCAAGATTGGCTGTTGCCACCAGTGCAAATTTCAATTTCGCAAGCTTGTGTAAATCTCATATATATCGCTGCGTCTTGCAGTAATACGGAGCATCGCAGTATCCATTCCTACGTTGCCGCCGACCTACCGAATAATCCGTGCAAATTTAGAAATTGAATCGGTTATCTGGACTCCTCAATCAATGTGTCTTACACCGATTCGAAGTCCATATAATCGGGCGTAGTGCCAAAACAATGAGCCAGTCTAATGGTACCTATTCTCGCTCCCCTAAAATTTATGCTTTCGAACGGAGGTCGCCACGGGTCATCCGGACCACGGTTCACCACATCTAAAGGCTCATTAGTCTCTCATCCCCAACGGATCGCTGAAGAACGATAGGAGCAGAGTAAGCCCATCCATATTTACCTCGCCCAGCGGATACGAATGTTAATAAATGTGGTGTTTATGACAAAAAACAGTGGTACGAGGGAAGTCTCCAATGTTCTGGGAATTTTGTTAATTTTTGTCAATATTACAATGCACTTTTTCAACATAATCTCCATTTAACTGAATACATTTATCCCAACGATAAACTAATTTTTTTAAGCCGTCCTCAAAGAACTTTTTCGGTGTCTCCTAAACCCACCTATTTATGGCACGTTTTACGTCAGTTAAACTTTCAAATCGAAAACTCCGTAAGGCTTTTTCATTTCTACCCTTCTCTATCCACGGTATCCTCATCATTCGCCTATAACCCCACATGTCGAACGCTTCTAACCTTTTATTTTCCGCCGCGCCCACTGTCCATGTTTCGCACCCGTACAGCTCTTCATTAATTTGGGTTTATTTGTAGAAGGTAAAGTTAATTCAAAAGATTAATTCAGTTCTTGTTCTGTGTTAATATACATAAATAAACATATTTAGTTAATGGTTTTTACCACAGAATCTAAAAGTAAAAAATAAAAACTAAATTTCTATAAAGAAAGCAATATTAGTATTGATTAAAACGTGATTTTTGATAGATATGCAAATATGTTCTTTAATCGAATTAATTTAGAAATTCGAAAAAGGTTGTTAAAGGTGTATGTTTGGAGCACGGCATTGTACGGATGCAAAACATGGACAGTGGGCGCGGCGGAAAAGAAAAGGTTAGAAGCGTTCGAAATGTGGTGCTGTAGGCGGATGATGAGCATATCGTGGGTAGAAAAGGTTAGAAATGAAGAGGTATTGGAAAGGATAGGAAAACAGAGGACTCTATGGAAGTCAATAAAAATAGGCGAGATAGGGTGGTAGGACACCTTCTTAGGTATGAAGGCCTAGTCAGAGACATATTAGAGGCAGAAACAGGTGTTAGGAGGGGTAGAGGTAGACCTAGATTAGATTACTGTTCGCAAATAGTTAAGGATGTGGCCTGTTCTAGTTTTAGGGAACCGGCGTCCTCCCGAAGTCTAGACCATTGCTTAGCATTCGGGAGGACGCCGGTTCGATTCCGGGTCCGTCTGCCTTGGTCCACGTTTTTCTGTGGTTTCCTTGGATCACTTAGGCAAATGCTGAGGCAGTAATATTCCACAGATAATCTTTCATTCTTTTCTGTCTTCATTTCGTCCGTCTCATCTTTCTCACCCGAACCACCACCCACCCATTCCCACGATTCCTGAAAGCAGGCTGAAGAGGGCCTTCCGCCCTACCTTCCGGCATAGTCCGGAGGGACTGTCCGCCCACCAGAATTACTGGCTGGTGGGAATGAAACACCCAAAAGTTTAAAAAGTTTAAGTTTTAGGGAAATGCGAAGTTTAGCTCAGCATAGGAAAGAGTGGAGGTACGTGCGTGTCCAACCAGTCTTAGGACTGACGACCTTATGATAATGATGATGAATCGAATTTGTTCTGTAAATGAGTTGGATGAACGTAACACTTATACCAAATCTTGTCAGATTGATTACACTGTTGTGTTGATGTCGACCTTCCATCTATCCGTCTACTATTGGGCGAGAAGGGAGAAGTTGTAAAGTACGAAATAACGCTGAGTTGCATTTCGATCGGTTACGGTTTACGGGTTACGGGGGCCACGAGAGTTTCACGATATCTCCGCAATTTATCATTAGCGAAAGGCAGCAGTGCCGCTGAAGCTGAAGTAAAGTTAATAAATCTAAGACGGGGATCATTGAACGTACGTGTTCCAAGGATTGAAACAGGGACGTTAGCAAGAACCACAATAAAACACATCCCCGGAATACGGTCAAAGTTACAGTTTCAATATAAATTTATTGCACGACGAGCTGAGATAAATTAAAACTGCAACACGAAATTACCTAACTATCAAGTTTCTCGCGCTATTTTCTTTTATTTCTAACTCTTGGAGATGGCGCGTTTAATGAAAAACGCTGTTAACTAAAATAATTCAGAAATAAAGATCAAATGTTCATAATGTCTGTCTCTTTGAAACAATAGAAAATTCTATTTTCGGGTTAGTACCAACCCAATCAAAAAATTAATTGTTTTTTATATGTTAATAAAAAATGACAAGTAATTATTTTTATCTTATCTTAAATTTTTAATAATTATTTATTACATATGATAACATCTGAATAAAGACAATTGAAGTCGTAGAAGTGTTTCCTATAGGTTTGCAATTATCTATTGTCAACGAACATCAAATAAAAACTTACGAAGTAATACCTAAATACAGGTAATGTTTCGCCATCTAGTGGGTATTTGCTACTACGAAAACTACTTTTAATGATTACGTCTACCTAGTCCCATATTAGTGTGGTTATTTATATGCAAGAGAAGCTAAGCGTCCTTTGGAGATAATACTAAAAGAACAAAGTGCAAAGCAAATTGGTAAAGGTTATTGCGGCCAGCAGGTGAATTAATGTGATCCTGATCTCCTGATAACTCCTTGATGATGTTCTTAGGAGATCGACATGGTTCATTGATCACCTCTTAGGATTAACAACAGTTAGTTGCACCACCTTAGTATCTATAAAGCAAGCTCATTAGAGACAAGAGACATAATAGAGACAGGAATTAAGAGGAGTAGAGGTAAACCTAGATTACTGTTCGCAATTAGATGTGGGATATTCTAGTTTTAAGGAAATGTGAATTTAGCTCAGGAGGAGGAGGTGGGTGTCCAACCAGTCTTAGGACTGATGACCTTGTGATGATCTCCTAGCACGAGTGTGGAGCTTCTCCAGAGGTCAGTCCACATTCCGTATCAGAGAAGGAAGAAGTTCATCACTCGTGCTAGCGTTACGTTAGAAAGTAACTTTAACCGACGCCGAACAATAGACCTGAATAAGGAGATCATAAGTACAAAGCACATTTTCACTGGGAAAAAGCTAAAATAGTAAATAAGGAATAACTCATTCGAAAAGGAAAATAAACAGCCCGGACTGTTCAGTAAGTCTAGCACAATATTCACTCAACGTCAGTTTGACATAAATTAATGAAAGTTCTACAATAATGTTGACTTCTTGGGAGATCGACACGATTGAGTCATCCCTTCATAGGATTAGCAACAATTAGTCGCATCACCTTAATATCTATAAAGCGATAGCATAGGAATTTAGCGTCATCAATTGTATTTGAGGAAGGTTGAAGATACTACCGTCCAAAACGTTGTACAAATAAAAAATAATTGACAATGGAAGTCCTAAATGCGAATAAGTATGCAATTTTTGAAATTTTAAATATAATTGTACAATCAAAAAAAAGGCGATCGGCAGAGCAGGCGTGTAGCATTTATATTCTCACTCATTCGTGCAAGTGCATGACACATTTATAAACTGCGAAACTCAAAGCGAAGATGAAATTAATTATTGATAGAATAAATGAAGTTCAAAATGATTCAATGATTTAAATAAATATTGTTCTCAGTTTTTAACATGCGTCTATCATCTGAATGATCGTATTTATTATGTATTCCGTACTCTCATACGCAGATTGAAATTAGTTGGATATCTTGTCTACTATTGATTTACTTTTAACGCGATTTTAATTTTAATACCCTAAATCGAATAATTTTCCGAAAATTTACAGTTAAATGCCTACAATGAGAAAAGTTTCACTTGCATCGTGGTTTCATAAAACCACACAATTGTTTTTCCATCTGATAAGTTCAGAAATTGCGTAATTATTCATCTAAAGTAATTAGGGAGATGATGGATGCATCTAGCCCTAAATACTTCTTTGAAAAACAATACGGGCGAACAGTTGTTGAACGACGAATAAGAAAATTGATTCTTTGTATTGGCGTAGGGTATTTTCATTGTGTCGCTTTACTGCTTTCTTAAAAATGTTAGCATTAGCAGCCTTAAAAGAGTAATGGTTGAGAAGCCATAAAAGTTATTGCCCCCGTCGTACATTCAAACAAATGTTTGCTTCCCATCGGGCAAAATAAAAGTTGTGGCTTTTATTTATTGCTCGCGGGAAAACTTCTGTTATGTGCAACTACATCATGAACAGTATAAGGGAGAATAAAGTAGAGACATGATTTCATCTTTTGACATCTTTCGAACTAGTTCAATATTTCTCCATTATTTTGTCATACTCCTGCCAAACGTACGGATCTGTATGTCTTAGTTTTAAGGGTGCAATTTATAATGCAATAAAACTCCTATAAAACTTATTCCTGCTTTGAGACTTGTTATAGTCATCATATCTAACTCAGACTTTTTAAATAGCAGTAATATGTAGTAGTAAATGGTGGCCCATAAATATTGATCATACGTATGTGTTCTGCCAACTGCGAGGAAATAAAATTCGTTGAGGCACCCTAGTCGTTTAGGTCCCCTTCACCAACCTACATGACTTTAACACAATCGTATTTCCTCTTTTCAATGAGAAACACGATACCTCAAATACCTATCGCATCGCTACAACTTAACCCCCCCGTTTGTAATTGCAAAATTAAACAAAAGTGTACAATTTCGTTGGGTAAAACCACTTTTCTTTCACCACCGGCCCAGTGAACTGTCACAAATGCTCGTGCTTACTCGGCTTACAGGAAGAAATGAATATGTCAGTATCTCATTCACGTAATTTAGAACCACCCAGCGATCGTCATATCATTTGCGGTATTTCGATATGCTGAGAATTTATAGAGCAGGTACTTGTTCACGTGCTCCAAATTGCAAAACAACTTTCAAATAATAATAAGAAAAATTATGATTCAAATAGAGGCAGTTTAGATGAACTGATGCTATTCTGACTCGAGAGGACGCCAGTTCGATTTCGGTTCCGTCTCCGTCTGCCTTGGTCCAAGTTTACCTGTGGTATTCTTAGATCACTTAGGTTAGGTTAGGCCAGGGGTCGGCTCTTTGGATGTGAAGATGCGGCTCTTTAGTTCCATACGAAAATACTATTTTATATGAGGCAGTAATATTCCACAGATAATCTTTCATACTCTTCTATCATCATTTCGTCCGTCTTATCTTTCTCAACCGAACCACCACCCACCCATTCCCACGATTCCTGAAAGGACGCTCAAGAGGGCCTTCCGCCCTACCTTCCGGCATAGTTCGTAGGAACTCCCAGCCCACCAACATTAGTGGCTGGTGGGAATGAAACGTCCAAATGTTCTTTGTTGGTTTCTAACGTTTTCCTAGCACCGGTGGACAGCTTCTTCGCAGGTCTTTCCATTTCCAACTGCAATCTAATCCACAGCCAGCATCGGAAATTCAAGGACTTCTGAAGAAGCTTGCCACTGGTGCTAACGAAACGTTACGAAGTAACTCTAATCGACGAAGGCATTATTATTATTATTGAGACGATGATATTTCCTTAATTTTGATTAACCATGTCCTTTTATAAATATTGCATCATTAAAAAATTGGAATTAGTGGACCAAAGATTTAACTAATTATCCCTGATTAATAGTTGGTTCAATTTTAATAAGATGTTATAAATAAAACGTAATAGTAAAATTTAATATTTCTTGTTCCAGCGAATGCAATGCATGAAGTTCAAACTGTTCAGGGCAACACGGCCAGTTTACCCTGCGACATCACGCCTATCGTTCAAGGAGACAAAATGCATATAGTAATATGGTTTAAAGCAACCAGCAAGGGAGATACACCTATTTATACGTAAGTTAAGAAAAGTAAATGTTTAATAAAGACGTTATTTGTTATAATATAATTAGATACAAACACGCATCAGGGTTGGTTGGGTTCGGATACTGGTAAAATGTATCCGCATATATCGGATACAGATACCGGTTGTAAAGCCAGGCCAGGATACCGGATAGAAGAAACAGATACTTTTAGTTGCAGAATGTATTCTAAATACTTGATACATGGTTAGAAAAAAAAGTTAACCTTAAATTATATATAGTTACTAGAAAGCATAGGGATAACGGATACATTGTTCTCAAAGGATTCACAAATAGGATCCGAATACCGTATCCGGATACCGAAAAACGTATTGGTATCCATAAACAGGTATAAGTTAAACTCTTGTATTCGGGTGCTAAACTTATAACAACAATTATATGTTTAAACTAAACCTTAAGAAAATTTGAACTTGAAGAGAGTAAATATCGATCGGAACTGGTCTACTCAGGAAAAAAGAATTGTTTAAAAAAGGAGGAGCTTATGTTAGTTGATTTAAGTAGGAAACCTATAGGACTGGAATGATAAAAATAAATTTTGGTTCTAAATTACTTGAAAAACCGAAGGAAGAAATATTAAAAGGGATTACTTATAAGTAAGTGCTAATAGTTGACAGCTGTACAACATTAGATAATTTTCTATCATGGATTACGAATGTATTTATTCCGCGTTATCAGATTCCTCAGGAAAGCAAGATGTGTAGTGATTACTTGTAGATAAGAGTGTGTTGCAGTTGCTATGATCGTTGCTAAGATAAAGTTGAAGTCGATGGCGAATTGAGAGACCACGCGACGAAAGTGAAGACGATGAAGAAGAAGATAAGAAGATAGAGGTGGAGAACCGGCTCGAATGGAATTATTGATGGTTGCAATTCCCGCAACCCTTGACCGTTGCATCGTCGTCCTCGATCGATTACCTGACTAAGTGGGACGTCTCGACATGGTGGCACTTTCATCACTTTAAGATTTCAATTTGAGATATCTCACCCATGCCTCGGCATAATGGCGTGAAAAGCCGCATTTTTCAAAGCGACCGACCCGACTCTTTCACTCCTATCTCCTATCCATCGGGCGGGAGCTTCCTTCCACTACTTCCAAGCCGACAAACACACACGTAGATACCCGTATACAGGCACCATCCCGTCTGCATCCTCTTCTGCACTTACGGAATTGGCTTCGAAACTGCACTTTTATGTCTCGCATTAAATGAAAATGACGCCTAGCATGAACGTGACAATGACATATTGAAGCTTCGCTCGCTTGAGAATTTGGCGGAATTGTTGGATATAACTGGATGGATCATTCAAGCCTAACAAGCCCTTTTAAAGGAATATTAGTGTACGAGCACATATTAAACATGTTTGAGGAGGTATCTATTAAAGATTTTCAATTTCCGAGTTGTTCGTTTCGAAAATCTTTTCACAATAGCTTTTACCAAAAACAATACAAAATTAATTTGAAAAGAGTAATCGGCTAGGTATCCCACCTTATATACTTCCTATTTTCTTGACTCTTCAGTCAAATAAATAACTAATGCTTTAGTTACACCTTTAGTTACTTTAAGCTCATCGGTAATTTATTGCTGTTTTTTGGTTTTCAAGGTTGTTAAAGGTGTATGTTTGGAGCACGGCGTTGTACGGGTGTGAAACATGGACAGTGGGAGCGGCGGAAAAGAAAAGGTTAGAAGCGTTCGAAATGTGGTGTTATAGGCGGATGATGAGGATATCGTGGGTAGAAAAGGTTATAAATGAAGAGGTATTGGAAAGAATAGGAGAACAGAGGACTCTATGGAAGTCAATAAAAATAGGCGAGATAGGTTGGTAGGACACCTTCTCAGGCATGAAGGTCTAGTCAGAGACATATTAGAGGCAGAAACAGGAGTTAGGAGG
Organism: Agrilus planipennis; assembly: GCF_000699045.2. Classification (NCBI taxonomy): domain Eukaryota; kingdom Metazoa; phylum Arthropoda; class Insecta; order Coleoptera; family Buprestidae; genus Agrilus; species Agrilus planipennis. The sequence continues at coordinate 1,696,744 of NW_020439170.1, read as the reverse complement.
GGTAGAGGTAGACCTAGATTAGATTACTGTTCGCAAATAGTTAAGGATGTGGGCTGTTCTAGTTTTAGGGAAATGCGAAGTTTAGCTCAGGATAGGAAAGAGTGGAGGTACGTGTCCAAACAGTCTTAGGACTGATGACCTTATGATGATGATTTTGGTTTTCACAACCTCTCTTCGAAAGTCTAATATTTCTTCAAATGTTTTTTTAATATTCCTAATCTTTTGCTGTAGCGATCGTGAAAAGCAAAACCAAGACTGAGATCATTATGTTTATTTAATCTGCACTTTTTCGTCAGAATAATTACAACGCACGCTGGTAAACCCATAAAAAAATAAGGAACAATAACGTTACGATGGGAAATTATACGAGGTTGATGACAGTTCGCGTACCAGTACTTCGCCTTTTCCACAGAGACTGCACATAATTACACCCTTTCATTTAACACGGACCACTTACCCCCTCCTTTCTATTAAAGAGCGCTTGAGGGTTTCGTTTTGCAACGCGCGCTACGTTGCAGAAAAATAGGTCATCATCCCGAATAGGATGGCGCATTCGGAGAAGAAAAACGACACAAACGAAATCGATGTAAAAACTAAAACGAGAAATTATGTAGACCTATAAAAATATATCAAAATGAAGAGACATCTTACTTTAAGGGAAGCAAAGAACCTTTAATACAGTTTCAATTGGTGTGTCAGTTTTGACTACACATATTAGAAAATACGGTTAATAATAATATCTAACAATAAACTTACAATTAGTCCAAAAAAAGAAAATCTAACAGGCTAATTTTTTCAGGGTCGATGAAGGACTGTCTCCTAAGTATGGAGCCAAGAGATCACACTCGGAATCCGTCGGGGTGGTACTGAAATAGGGGTGGCTTCTTATTTATCTTTGTTTTTGGAAATTTTGTTTTCCAGCATATGCAGACTAATATTCTCTACAATTTTGCCTTATAAAATTTGTTTATAACTTTTATATTTTACGCTACAGTGTCCATTATAGATCTGAAAAAATGCCTTATTTATTTATTAACGCTGGTTAATATCAACATTAAACAAATTAATCGTAAGGAAAAGCAGTAGTGAGTTTTATTATTTAACTACAAGTAAGGCAAAAAAAGCATTCCTTTTGCGTAAACCCCAAAGGGGTATGTACTTTCATATAACGAGAGTTGGAGCGTAAAATATACAAGTTATAAAAAAAATATATGAGGGCAAAGTTGTGGAGAATATTAGCGTGTAGGTATATACCAAAAAGAAAATCCAAAAACGAAAATAGATAGGAAGCTATCCCTATTTCAATATCACACAGACGGATTTCGAGTGTGATTTTCTGACTTCATACTCAGGAGATAGCCCTTCAACTACCCTAAAAAACCGTCTGTTAACAATTTCTTTTGCACCCGCCACCCCATGACACCGTCTAGTTTTACTGGACTAACAACCTATTTCTTCATATGTGGAATATACTCGTAAAAAATGAAAAACGTAATAATAATACACATCTTTCTATTTTAATACGTTCGCGAAAAGAGTGTGGTCGAAATGGGGTGTGGGATGGGGATTGGGGGCAAGTGCTCTTAGCGTTTCGAGCGTATAATGCCGTCGGCATTTATCCTTCTATAGTGTCCGCAATTTGTTTTGCTTACGGTGCATTGCGGTTGAAAAGGAAACCCATGAGATCCTTGACACTCACGTGTCGCGGTTTCCCGGAATATTTATATGCGCGATTTCTTTCCTGGTTTCCTGGCGAAAAAATGTCGCTATTACGAACCCACGACTTTCGCTTATTGTTTCGCTTATTTTGACGTCTTTCTTTAACGTACGAGGGATGTTTTCTAAAATGCTAGGGATCAGTAAAGGTGAAAAATATGGAATATTTTTCTTGTGGGATATACAGATAATGGACACTTTTAATTCACATCAATAATTTATAAAAAGATACAAAGGGGTACCAAAAAGTTTACCACACCCATACAATTTTACGGAAGCCGAAACTTTTTACTTTTTTGACTTATTTAATTAGAGGTCCAAGATAAGCTACTGATACTTTATATAATAATTTTAATTACTAGTTACGATACAGTAGCCTTGGGATTAAATCTTACTTTTTCTCATTTTTAATAAGTATAATGTTGTAAAAGTCATAAGTAGCACTCTATTTAATCAATAAAGTATCAATTTTTTGCATATTGCCTCACAAGAATATCTCTTAATAAGTTGAATGCTTTTTGTGAGACAACAGTCTCCAAAGTTAGGAAAATTTTAAACTCTCAAATCTCGTTTAACGAGATATTATTTTACCCACTTGAATCTTAAATTTTAAACTTTAAATTTTAATAAGTACAAAAATATAAGTAACTAATCACCGGCAAATGGCTCATAAAAGAGACAGTCAACATTCAATAAAAAATTTAACGACAAAGTAGAAAATGAAAATAGTTTTAGTAGTAGTGGTGTTTGTAACATCAGATTGAATTCCACATAAGTGTAAAAGATATAATAGCCTACCGTTGGAGGAAGCAAATTAGATGCAAAAAACAATCGCACGGTGAGTTTAGCAGCCTGGTTAAGGGCAATTTTTTTTTTTAAGAAAATCACATTAATATAAAATCCTAAGCCGGCCCTGTGCGTGAATGGCAAAATAAATATCTAGCGAATAGCGAGTAGAACAGCTACATGGATGGACATTGTAAACATTGCCGATTATCAAACATCTAAGATAAACAACATAAACAATTCAGTATTATATATAAATAAAAACATTTGTTCATCGCTGACTTGCAAGTCTTGCACTCGCTGCAAATGATAAGGATGCACATGATCTAACAAATAAACAATACATGAGCAAAAAATACAGAACAAATACTCTACTGATGCTGGTAATTATACCAACTGCTTGAATGCGGCGTTGCGGGGCCGTATTTCTAATACCAGGGCCGGAATTGAATTTACCTGTACTTTCAACTACGTTTTTCTTTGAAACGGTGAGCTTTCAGACATACGCACATTTTAGAAAATACTACAAATGGCGCGGTAAACGTCATCTGTAGTACGATGCTACATTTTAGGATTACGTATGCTCCAACAAGGTCCACTTGTGTGGATATCTACTTGCTGAAAACGAATCCCGGAGTAGCCAACCTCAACGTGATAGGGACGTTAGCATAATCTAATAAAGTGGTCTGTATTCATACGTAATCCTAAAATGTAGCATCGTGCTACAGATGGCGTTTACTGCGCCATTTGTAGTATTTTCTAAAACGCACTGTTAAGACAGCAGGTAAAAGTTGGTCTGTGTTCTGTAGGAGCTGCCTGCGACGCGCTGATGAGATCCAAAAAGATCGAAATCGTGATCCGCGTCTGGCAGTTTCGACAGAATACAGACCACTTTAAATTATTTTATACCCACATTTACTTAGTTTTCATATTTTATAGTGTTCTATCGCCTCTTTCAAGCTCGGCATTTAATTCCGTTACATCCTATATACCTATATCTTTATGTAGAGAGACGGCGATTTAATATAAATGGCGGGTTCTAAAAACAAATCGTGTTTACAACTGAGAGGATTTGCAAGCGATTAAGGTTGTGTCATGGTTTCGTTGATATCATTTGGATCTACTGCGATATTTATCTTAGCAGAAGGTATATTTTTTGTCGGTAGGTATATTTGTACGATTTATTTGTGTTGACTTGAAAAAAAAAATCATCCGGCTTGTCGCTTTCCATTTCCTAAATAAATACTGGGAAGGAAATATTGCAACAGGGATTGAAAATAAAAATGATACGTATCGGAAAAAATGACGTTTACTTTTATATAGAAACTACGTGGATAATCCTATGTTTTATAATAAATTTGTACGCAATATGTTAAGTATGTAAAACTATGCAAGGACAAGATAATAGTTTCAGGATTCAACTTCTACTTGAGGGTCGGAACTTTTCATATTTAAATATTCAAATAATTGTTTAATGATTTAAATTTCTGGCATAACAATATTCAAGTATTGGAACAATTAAGCATGTAATAAGTTTCTATTCTGCATAATTGAGCAATTTACGTTTGATGCTTTTCGATTCGATGCATGTTCAGTGTTTAAATTATATTATTGTGTCTATAATACTTATGTACAGGCAGGCATTGAGGCGCCATCGAGCTCTAAGCGAGAGACTCAAATCTCTCAATAAGTGATGTCTTGATGGTTGAAATTTCAAGTCCCAGTCTTTCTACGATAGACCCAAGTCTTTCAATTTTTCAGTTTTATTCATTCAGTCTCTCTGTGAGAGACTCGAATCTCTGAATTAACAATTTTATCGTTCGAGTCTCTCATACAGAGACTGTGAGAGATCCATAAAAACACCTAGGCAATAACTGAGAGACTGTGAAAAACAGTGAGAGACGCTCTCAGAGACGCTGAAAGACTCTGAGAGACTAAAAATTTTTGTCTATGGACTGTATTTATATTAATAACCTAATGTTTTTGTGATTTGCTTGGTTGTGTAGTTGTCAATGTACATTTTAGTACCTGTGTTAGTTGAGTTACTCAATTCGAGACTAACTCAAAAGATGCGAATTTTACAGTCATCTTTTATGGGCACGGTTGTAAACATAAAAGAGCGCCGTTCGGGGGTTTAGTGGCGCACAAAGCGGATTGTTACCAAGTCGTAAGATTGCGGCAAGTTTTAAAATTTACTCGTTTCGTTTTTAAACTAGGACGAAAAGTAGCAAAATGCGCTTTAGTAGTCGTCCATTTCATTAACTTTATAACATGAACATCAACAAAGAGAAACAAGACAACAAAGCAACCCATACTCTTCCTCTGGCCACTAATATTACCAGTAATGTTACAATTTGATTTTAAGTTATTCTTTTTGAAATTTGACCAACTCGAATACCTAGTGTACATTTCACGTTGATACGAAGACATTGACAGGTATAACAGCATTTTGTTTAAGTGATAAGATTAATTTTGAAAGTAAAGAATATTAAAAATAATGAAATTTTAATTTTTTTGTAATTTATAATATAGATAACTTTTACTGAAAATGTTTTGAAACCATTTTAATTTCAGAAATGATGTTTCGAATTGTTCTTTCTAAATTAATTAAACTAAAATTAATGAAGTTGTGNTTTTTAATGAGGACATTCTGACGTTTCTTCAAGTTCTCTATGACCTCCATATGCTAAAATTTGATAAAAAAAAATTTTATATATATCTTTCAATAAACAAGCGAAACCGATGTCTGATCGAGATAAAACTACTTGTCCCGAATTTCTGAAAAAATTTCACAAAAATACTTTTTCCATATTTTTCTTTATTTGTCTGGGAAATTATGTATTGGTTACTAGACTATTGTAGTCTGTAGTACGATGTTACATTTTAGGATTACGTATGCTCCAACAAGGTCCATTTAAATATATGGATATCTACTTGCTGAAACGAATCCCAGCGTAGCTAACCTCAACGTAATAGGCACGTTACCATAATCGAATAGAATAATTCGAAGTGGTCTGTATTCTGTCGAAACTGCCAGACGCGGATCGCGATTTCGATCTTTTTGGATCTCATCAGCGCGTCGCAGACAGCTCCTTCAGAACATAGACCAACTTTTACATGCTGTCTTAACAGCGCGTTTTAGAAAATACCACAAATGGCGCGGTAATCGCCAAAGAAAATATAAATAAAAAACTCAAATTGATAAGAAGAAGGACAAAACGTAACTAACTCTAAATTATGCAACAAAATCAAAAATTGTTCGGGTGCCACCACCAATACCTGGCATGCAATAAGAGGAAAAACCCAACAAAGTATGACTCTGCCTCGAGCTATTAAGTTCCTGTAACCTGCACACAATTACATTACCGTCGAAGACCTTCACGAAAACTAACCATTAGGACCAAATCGGACTATTATTGTTTGCAAAAGAACATTCAAGAGATATTTGACTACCATTATATGCATTTGAAATTATGAAAATTTCCAATACAATAAAATAAAATAGATCCAATAATGATAACCAAATCTATCTCTGACGTCTAAAAAAAAAAAAACAATAAAAATTAAACTGAACCAAAAATAATTAACGAACTTTCTTTTTCCTGCATAAGTGAAAGACTATTTTGATTGTTACAGGTTCGATAGTCGTGATAAACAGCTTGAATTAGGCAAGCACTGGTCTGAAGAATCACTGCTGGGCAAAAGAGCGATGTTCCGGTATCAGGATGAACCAGCAAAGCTGCTACTGGAAAACGTTAAGGACTCAGACGCAGGCATGTATCACTGTCGGGTTGACTTCCAGCGGAGTCCGACCAGAAACGTCAGGGTCAATCTATCAGTAATAAGTAAGTTATCTGCTTCGTAAAATTGTTTTAATGTAAATAAGACTTTTCCAACGAATAATACAATTATACGAGAGATAGGCTGTTGTTAAGTTTGCTTTTCAAACGGATTTTCAGATATAGAAGGTGAAGGAAAATAAATATACTTTACAGTAAATAAATAAGAGGACGATGAACAGTCTTGAGACCTTTAAACTTGTAAAATGCACTTTTTGATGACGCTAATCAATGTTAAACGAAACCAACAAGGAGACTTCTAATCTATTCTTCTAAATTGAATCAATTATCTAAATAAATTTGAGATAGGACGAATAAATATATAGAAAATCAATTACAACAAAAATTTTGTTTCAGTTCCCCCCGAAAAGTTAACGATATTGGGGGAAAACGGCTCAAACATACCCTACCATATTCTTGGACCCTACAACGAAGGCTCTTCCGTTAACATAACGTGCGAGGTCACGGGAGGTAAGTACCTATATTCATTTTGACGTGACAACGTCTTATAATTCGATGGAGCCGGCTGCACGCACCAGAAAACATGACTCATGCGGCGTTACCTCGCTCTGAGGCGTTCCATTTAAGGCTTGAAGTGCAAGCGAGAGCGCGGAACGAGCGACAAAGAGGCACAATCGGCCTCCGCGTTCGGCAGCGTTCGACATCTGTCTCTCTCCTACTTGAGTGAGCGATGTGTCCGCGTGGACAGCTGCTATACAATAATACATTTCCATTTAGCTCCTTCTCTATATCCATACAAAACATCTATCAAACAAATAAAATTAAAATTTTCTTTTGAAAAATAAAACCATCCCATCAGTATTTTCTTATGACGTTGTCACGTTCAACTATCGTCAGTAAACCGACTTTACAGACAACCGATTTTTTGATTTAACTATTATTTGTTTAAAAACGCATGTTACATCGTATAAATAGCTTGTACAAACAAAGAGATATTTATCGGAAAATATCCATGCTGTTTAATTAGTATATCGAAGACGCGATAAACATCATTAAGTATGCAGGGGCAAATGATTGATATGCTTAGATTTGTAGATCTAACTAGGAGAAGTTAGAGATAGCCTTAAATAAAAGAAAATGGTTCTGACCAAATAGTACGGTATGAAAATAAACAATGAGAAAAACAAGTAAGGAAAGAGTAAATATAAAAATAGGAGACGAAAGGTCAGAAGAAGTCGCTTATATTTTATATCTAGGAGCTCAGATAATTCAGGATGAAAGGAGCAATAGACATATAAAACAACGGACAGCGTAGGGTCGAGTCGTCTTAATTAATTAGGGATAATTGCAATTAGAATTCGACCACGGCAGAAAAGCAGGGAAGCTTTTCATTGTCAATTAGAAATCGGCCGTGAAAGCCTACGAACTATTAATGCTATAGATGTTATTCAGAAATAGGCGAGATAGGCAGGTAGGACACCTTCTCAAGCATGAAGATGATAGGTTAGTTAAAAATCTATTAGATGTAGAAGCAGGAGTTAGGAGGAGTAGAGGTAGACCTAGGTTATGTTACTGTTCACAAATAGTTAAGGATTTTCTAGTTTTAGGAAAATGCGAAGATTAGCTCAAGATAGGCAGAAGTGGAGGTGCGTGTCCAACCAGCCCTACGACTGACGACCCTATGTTGATGATGATTCCTGGGCATACAAACAAAGATAGAAGTAACTTCTATGCTCGGGAACGGTTAATTTAGAAGTTCGAAAAAGGTTATTTAAGGTGTATGTTTGGAGCACAGTGCTGTACGGGTGCGAAACATGATGATGGCCAATGAGTGTAGACATATTAAACAGTGCAGAGTCGGATCGCTTTTAACTTTAACTTTTGGTTTGAGATCGATTAATTTTGAAATTGGAAAAAGATTATTAAATGTATACCTTTTGATGTTTGGAGCATGACTCTGTATGGGTTTGAATCGTAAACGGTAGTAAAAGTTAGAAGCTTCTGAGATGTGGTGATATGAAAGGGTATGTACCGTAAATACAGAAAATGTTATAAATGAAGAGGCATCAGAAAGATGTACAAGAAGAGAGGGCATTATGGGTGTAAATACAAAAGGCGAAATATGTTGATAAGATACTTTCTCAAACACGATGAGTTTGCTGCAGGAGACATAATAGAAATAGAAAACTCTAAAAATGGGAAGATTGGCTCAAAATAAGAAAAGTGGAGGCGCATATCCAACCAGTCTTCGGGTTAAAGACTAAATAGTGATAACTGATGACTGTACATACCAAATACTATACTTTCATAGAAAAATAAATGCTATTCAGAGTTACAAAGTGGAGAAATTGAAGATATTCTGTGTAAGAATTTTTTTAAAATTAATTGTGCGTAGTTGAAATTGAAATTTCTTAAAATTTAAAATTAGGTTGCTCGGGAGGGTAAATATCGATTCGGTCGTGCCGTCGTCCGAGTAAAGCCACATTCGTTTAACACCTGCTTGTTACAAATTGAGCCGCTAATGATTAATGAATAGGAAGGGGAACGTCGCCGTAGAAGCCCCAGTTAGTTTTTTGATTAAACTTTACAGCGTGCCAATTAATTAAAACTCTAAATAACATTTGCCAACCCATACAATGTTTTACAACTCAACTTACGTAAGTTTTAGAAGCATTAAACTTGTTTTACAAAGCCCAGGTAGTATTGTTGTAAACATTTATTCATAAATAGGTACATTTAAATTTAAAATTAAACTTATTTGACACGTATTGTACAAAAAGGTATAACGAAATTGAGACAGGAATTAATACAGGAAATATTTGAAGAAACAAATTTAAAAATAGGAGATTGAAAAAAATATACAGCAGAATTTGGAGCCCAAAAATGGGTAAGAGAAGGCTGCCTAATAATCCCCTACCCCTCATTACTTACACAGCGGAAATGTAGGAGTATATCAAGGGGAGACGAGAAGAAGGGGTTGCAATTCAAAACTGGAGGAATTTTACTACCCTGGCGACTTGGTTATAATAGCAGAAGCAAAGGAAGAAATAGAAAAACTACCCGAAATTATAAGAATGTACATAACAAGGAAGAAACTAGAACTAAACCCAAAAAAGTCATCAAAAGTGATGATATTCCAAAAGAGAGGAAGAAGAAAAATATACAAATGAAAATTGAATAATGAAGAGACAGAGGAAGTCATGGAATTATCTCTTTAGGGTACACATATTTAAAAGCAATAATGTTGACAAGTGCCTCCCTCGCAGGTTGGTAATCACTAAAGTATAAGAATAGGAGAAAAGATATCTGGTAAGAGAAGAAACCAAACCTGAAAATATTAGAATGCATTTTACTTACACCATGTGCCATACTACCATTTTTACTTACTTACATTTCACCATGTTGAAAGAAGAAAACTGATAGGTATCGTGCAATGAACGAAAACCTAACGAATATTAGACGAATAGCGAGTACAAAACATGCAGAATGTGATACAATATACCAGAATAGACGAAACATGTAATGATACAAGTGCAAATGCATGAATGGAAGACCTAATGAACGCAAACACAGCGAACACGGAATGATAAAAAAGTCATAGAAAAAAGGAAAGGAAACAAAACCAGGAGGCAGGATGTGAATGTATGGGAGGCATAGAAAAAGAAATATACAGGTATATTATATATGTATCTCGAAAGGAAATCATTATTTAAAATAAAAAAATACAACGTGTAATTATACAACACGCTACTGAAGTGAAACTTCTTCGAACACACAAACATACCGGGATAGGGGTTAAGGAATTGGTTTAATGGGGTGCACGGGTGCAATGCTGGTAGTAAATATACTATAGAATGTCTTTATATACAACAATCACAGCTGTTTTGTCATTAAGCAATACAAACCGGCCGGTACCGCCGCAACCGCAGTTTAAATCTGTAATATCTTCGAAAATATTCATTTAAATTACATGCTGTAAAGGGACATATTGATCTGTATTAAATGCACAATGTATTTAAAAGTACTTAATTGGATAAGGATTAATGCTGTATTGCCTACAATCGCTTCGTAAATAAGCCATTATGTCTCGTAAAAAGTAAAGGATAAAAAATGGCTATTGTGGGTTATCCCTAAGGGATAGATATATACCATCGCGGACTTTTTTGTAGACCCTTTTAAGATGTACATTACTGTAGTATATTATTTTGATCTGTCTCGTAGGGTTCAGCCAGCGTTTGCAATGTAAGCGCAAAAAAATGTGTTTATTTAAGACATCTCATTAGAAACCTTTAAAATTATTAGTGTTTCTCTNCATATTGATCTGTATTAAATGCACAATGTATTTAAAAGTACTTAATTGGATAAGGATTAATGCTGTATTGCCTACAATCGCTTCGTAAATAAGCCATTATGTCTCGTAAAAAGTAAAGGATAAAAAATGGCTATTGTGGGTTATCGTAGGGTTCAGCCAGCGTTTGCAATGTAAGCGCAAAAAAATGTGTTTATTTAAGACATCTCATTAGAAACCTTTAAAATTATTAGTGTTTCTCTACTACATTATGCATGTATTATACATACAAACCTTCCTCTTGAATTACTCTACCTATTAAAAAAAAACCGCATTAAAATCCGTTGCGTAGTTTTAAAGATCTGAGCATACATAGGAACAGACAGCGGCGGAAATGCGTTGCATGATTTCGTTACATAGCAACTCGCATGAAACGAACTTACCCTACCGTGCGTAAAGAAGTTTCATTTTGAAAAAAGATGTAACGGAATTGATAAGTAAAAATATTATCTGAAACGAAGCATCCCAATGTACGCTATCTAACAATTATTACCAAGCTGCAATCGTTCGGAACATTGTTCAGTATTTAACACGCAAATCGAAAATACCCGAATGACGAAGTACGGGCTTTGTAATCTTCTAAAAGCCGCTATGAAAAGGACTCCGCCAGAATCCTGTTTTATTAATCGTACTGTCATTATGTCGTATCGTAATAATGGTCCGTGCATCATCCATTCACAATTTTCAGCGATGTGTCTAAGTACGATTCGTACACACATACATACATATCAATAAATTTACACCTGTGCAAAAAACGTACACGTACGAACGTATGAATGTAAAAATTCGCCTCTGCATTTTAACAAATAATTCACGGGGATACAAAAGGGGCGTTAGTCAGTAGTCGCAGCATTTTTTGAAAAGCTGTAATGCATTCCTACCCTTGTCTATAGAACGAGATATTATGGCACCGGGCGTAATTCCGTATCGCGTCAATGAAGACCGACAATTGATGGTACACAACAAAAAAAAAAATAAATGAAAAAGTGACAGAAATGGAATGGCATCCGTGTAATAAACTCTACATGTAAAGTGGCAAGTCAGATTTTTAATTACTTAGGTCACTACTACTGCATTGCCAGGGTAACAGGGAATGATTGCAATCTATATATATAAAAGAAAGTCGTACTAGTTACACTATTTATAACTCAAGAACGGCTGAACCGATTTGGCTGAAAATTAGTGGGGAACTATCTTAGAACCAGGAGACGGACATAGGATAATTTTCTTTATCCAGTTCCAGTGGAATTTAACACAACACGTGGTATAAGGAAACGCAACTGACATGGAATAACCAAACGCAACTGACAGCAAAACGAAAAATTTATGTCAAAACATCAGTCTGGCAGTTCATTTGTTAAAAATGGTATAATAAAAATTCAATCTCTGTTGGGGGGGGGAAGAGTGATGAGGAAGAGTTGCAATGTTTAAATGGAACTTGAAACTTTGTCTTAATGGTCTCTCATTTAATTTCTGAAAGACCTATCTCGACATTTTAAAAAATGCAACCTCCAAAGGGGGAGGGGTAAAAAGGTGTTGCAATTTTTGTTTGGGATATACTTTATTGTAATTTACTTGAAACTTGGTATATATGCTCTATAATATTATTAATCAAATGAAAAGAGGTTGAAACGTTTCCATGGGGTATATTTTATTTGTACTCGGATTTACTTGAAGGCTGCTCATTGTTGAAATTAAGCAAATACATGTTTTGGCAATTTTTAAAAATCAACCCTTAAGGATGAAATGTTGTTGCTACGTTTGCATTTGAAACCACCACCAACACCTAGCATGCAACAAAAGAATACGAGCCAGAAGTCAATAAGGGGAACAACCCAACAAGGTATGCCTCTTGCCTCGAACCATCAAATTCCTGTAACCTGCATACAAGAGCATCGATAATAAAATTAACAAAGGTGGTTGCCGTCGAAGACCTTCGCAGAACCTGACCATTGGGACCGAATCGGCCTATTAAAGTTTGCAAAGAACATTCAAGAGAAAAAAAAACTTAACACTTTTGGGTGTTTCATTCCTACCAGCCAGGGTGGAAGGCCCTCTTCAGCCTGCTTTCAGGAATCGTGGGAATGGATGGGTGATGGTTCGGGTGAGAAAGATGAGACGGACGAAATGAAGACAGAAGAGAGTGAAAAATTATGTGTGGAATATTACTGCCTCAGCATTTGCCTAAGTGATCCAAGGAAACCACAGAAAAACTTGGACCAAGGCAGACGGACCCGGAATCGAACCGGCGTCCTCCCGAATGCTAAGCAATGGTCTAGACCTCTAGGCCATGCCGCTCGGT
>NW_020439170.1:1671502-1682037 GCF_000699045.2 Agrilus planipennis | reverse complement strand
TGGCGGTAAGAGATTTGCGGACAATGAAGAAGTAATCGAAGCTGTAAATGGTTATTTTGAGGAGCTTGACGAATCAGTCTATAGAGATGGCATTAATAGACTGGAACACCGCTATGAGAAATGTATCAGCCTTGGAGGAGATTATGTTGAGAAATAAAAAAAAAAAATTTTTAAAAACCTTGTTTTTCTTGGTCAGGCCGGAAACTTATCAATCCACCCTCGTATATATGTAGATACATATAGGGTTCATATACACACATATACATATATCAATTTCGGAAAAGTCTTTTGTTCTGAAACTTGCGCTTGCATTTTATGACCGTTTACGTGAGTGTGTCTGTACGTGAGGGAAGCTCACGATTCTCTATGCAAATTTCGTCATAAAAGTTATCTTCTAATGTTTTAAAAGACAAGTTTTACGGCGATGCAAAGCCCCAACTTAAAAGACCCGCCAAACCTGCACCGTACATTATATTTCTTTATGAGGCTAACTTGTTCGCGGATCGAACCTTTATGTATGCAGCCGTAGCACAATCCTAAGAATAAAACTTGCAGTTTAGTTGTAGAAACGGATACCTTAGGAATTTTCGATTAAAACTTGAAACATAACCGACCGAAAAGATAGTTCACATTTAGTATGGGGTCAGCCCATTCTTCTGGACTATTTCTTTTTTTTTGGGTGGGTATAGAAACCTCAAAGATATAGTAGATTGACTTTTAAAGTTCCTTGATATCTTTACATCCTTTTACAGAAACCGTACAGCAGAAGAACTATTGAACATTTGATAAGTGGCTGAAGGTCGTCAGGACCGGATTAAAGTATAAATGAAATTATGTATTTCAGGCAGATATTGAAATTAAAATTTTAACAAATAAAATAAAAAAAGGGGAAGAAATATTAAAATAATGAATTCAGCTTTACAGTCAACAGTTTTCATGGTACTTAATATTTTTAATGAAAATTCCTATTTTTTTTTGTTACCTAATAAGAAGAATAAATATTTATTTTGTTTAAGAAATGGTACACTTAATTATTACTTGAAATTTGTAGATATTATTAGTCATATCGGGTAACTGCCCTAATGGATAAACCAATTTTGAATGTATTCGTTGGTAATTACGTTAGATAGCATTTGCAATAATAAGTATGTAAATTTATTTTCACTCTTAAGAAGGGGTAAAGGTAATTCCAATGGTAAATATTGTTTGTCAAACAATAATAAATATTTATTTTTCTTATTAGGTACCGAAAGTATTTTGTTTGGTCTGTAAATAAATATTTAGTAAAAGATGATTTTGAAAACCATGAAAAACTATTAAGCTAATTAATTAAAAGTCTGTAGTTTCACGTTGATAATGCCCACGTTTGAAGTGGGCGAAACACGTGTCCTTGAAAAAGTTTTTGTGATAATTAGGGGTGAGTCTTCCTTTTAATTAATTATTATTTTACCACAGTCTCCTTTTTCTACTTCGAACTAAAGCTAAATTCATTATTTCGTAACATAATTCTTCAAATATCGAAAGGGAGTGTATAGTGGTACAAGATTTTAGAGAAAATTTAAGAGAGGGGTTTGGCTATTTAATTGCATATCTTGTTGTTTAACTCTTTTAATCCCTTGATGTACTAACAGACATAACCCATACCGTTTGTTATTTACATGAACTTATGACCTGCTTGAGTGATATTATTTGTTTAAGTTGAATCTGCTCATATTTTTTATATAACTCAATGTACACTTTTGTTCTTAAAAACGTCTTTTTAATTTTCTTCCCTTTTGTTTAATGTAGACTCTACGGGCATACCACAAGTTGATTTATAAAATCCTGATACCATTTTGTATACTCTATATTACTGCAAAACAGGGTATCAAATGTAAATTTTAATTAACTAAACCACTAATTAAATACCGTTGCCTATTAATAATGTGCAAGGTATCCCATTGCAACCAATTTTGGGGTAACGTAACACCCAACAAACTGAACGTGCTGTTAAGTTTCTGTTACAGAGTAATTATTAAATGACATCATTGACATCTGATCCTGGATTGTCTATTGTTGAAGTTCTTTGGTTCTGTGCAAATGGATACTTCCTTTGCGATCGCATAATTTTCACCATGTGTGGTTCATTCAAGTACCTATAGGTCAGGAAATGCATGAATCTATGCATTTTTGAAAATACTTCGTATGGAAAAGGAATATTTAAAAATGCTAAGTTATGTCTACCCTTAAAGATCTATTTGTTTAATGAAAGCTGCAATTTCTTGCAATATAAAGATAGGAGACGAAAAATTAGAAGAAGTGGCTGATTTTAGATATTCAGGAAGTCAGATAAGTCAGGACGGAAGGAGTAGTAGGGGTATAAAGCAGAGGATAGCGCAGGGTCGTGTCGCCTTTAATAAAAAGAAGTCACTTCTATGCTCGCGAACGGTTAATTTAGAAATATTAAAAAGGTTGTTAAAGGTGTATGTTTGGAGCGCCGCGTTGTACGGCTGCGAAACATGGACAGTGGGCGCTGCGGAAAAGAATAGGTTAGAAGCCTTCGAAATGTGGTGTTATAGGCGAATGATGAGGATAACGTGGGTAGAAAAGGTTAGAAATAAAGAGGTATTAAAAAGAATAGGAGGACAGATGGAAGTAATTAAGAAATAGGCGAGATAGGTTGGTAGGACACCATCTCAGGCATGAAGGTCTAGTCAGGAACATATTAGAGGCAGAAGCAGGAGTTAGGAGGGGTAGAGGTAGACCTAGGTTAGATTACTGTTCGCAAATAGTTAAGGATGTGGGTTGTTCTAGTTTTAGGGAAATGCAAAATTAACTCAGGATAGGAAACCTCCACCCTTTCCTATACGTGTCCAACCAATCTTAAGACTGACGACCTTATGATGATGATGAGAGACGTTTATAAATTGTATTTAAAGATGAACTTTTCCCCAACTTAGCCTAAAATATCAGTAATAAATAATATTGTGTTTTTATGTTTCTCGTAAATATTCAAGTGATTTTCTGTTTAGGTCGTCCGCTACCGAAAGTAACTTGGTGGCAGGAAAATGCCTTACTGGACGATTCATTCGAATATCTACCCGACAGGAAAGTAAGGAATGTTTTGACCATAGAAAAGTTAGCTAGACATCATCTACATGCTGTCTTTGTTTGCCAAGCTTCAAACAATAATTGGAGACCTCTTACAAGCCGAATTACATTGGATTTAAATTGTAAGTAAATTGATTTATTAAGAAAAGTATTTGTAGTAACCATACTAATTGGACACTTCCCCTAGTTTATTATATTACAATAATAACTTAATCTGGGAATCAATTTAAACCCAATTAACGCAGCCCCGATTACCTGGACCGATCAGGTACCAATTCGACCTTCCCGTTTTCGTGACATTTTCAGTGATTATTTATCGGATGACAGTTTTCGACTCATTTCAAGCAAGAGCGATGTGAAATATGAACGGCCTCCAAAAATTAGGTTTATTTGAAATTTGAAGTCAAATAATGTGATAGTGAAGAACTATCTCTTTTCTAATTCAAATATACAGGGTGTTTAAGGAGCAATGACAAATATTTTGGAAAATGGGATTAATACTGATCATTCTGAGTAAAAAACCCAATATCAAATAAATTTTTATTTAGAAACGCAATATTTCAGGGGTGCAGGGTTAAACAGCTAGCCTAACCCTTTCTAAAGAATTTACAGAGTCTTTTACTGAGGTACATATATCTCAAAATATGTTACCAATTTCTCAAAAACTATATTAGGGTGGGTTTATGTTGGATATGGGTGTTGCGAGCAGAGCGGCGAGCAACGCAAAAAGGATTTATGTCGGAGCAACAAGATCAAAGAAAATTTTTTCATATTTAAATATTCAAATATTTGTTTAAAATTTGATTTAAGTATCCAAATTGTCCGATATTTGAATATTTAAATAATTCGAACACAACCGTGAGTCCTAGTTCTACAAATGTCAACGTAAACCATTCAATTCTTGATTGAATTTGGAATCGTAAGTCACTCAAAGAATAAACATTTAAAATTTGCGTTAAAATTTTATCTGACAGTATTTTGTCTTCAGAATCCATCATTAACTCTACGCATTCAACTTTATCTTTAAAAATGTACTGCCCTCTATTATAAATACAACGTAAGCAAAGAATTATCATTGCTTTCATCGTCGCCTAGTTCGCATCTCAAAAAAAAAAAAAACTTTTGGGTGTTTCATTCCCACCAGTCAGTAATGCTGGTGGGCGGGCAGTCCCTCCGGACTATGCCGGAAGGTAGGGCGGCAGGCCCTCTTCAGCCTGCTTTCAGGAATCGTGGGAATGGGTGGGTGGTGGTTCGGGTGAGAAAGATGAGACGGACGAAATGAAGACAGAAGAGAGTGAAAGATTATCTGTGGAATATTACTGCCTCAGCATTTGCCTAAGTGATCCAAGGAAACCACAGAAAAACTTGGACTAAGGCAGACGGACCCGGAATCGAACCGGCGTCCTCCCGAATGCTAAGCAATGGTCTAGACCTCTAGGCCATGCCGCTCGGTGGCATCTCAAATATAAACGTACGCTTATAGCAATACGCCCCAAATGTACCTCTTCGTGCTTCCAGAATATCAATTGTGTGTCCTGGCGATATTCGACAAGAGTTTCGTTTTTATACATTTTTTACTGTACTTTCGGAATATCATATTATGTTTTCATTACTTCCTCTTTTTAAGAAAACTACTTGTACACCCGTGTAGCGTCGCCCCCATTGCAGATACTCAAGTAAACTGAACTAATTGGTACTGGTTCTCTATAACACTGTACCTGAATTCAGTAAAATTGTATGAAATCGTTTTATTTTTGAGAAGGTATAAACTAATTAATTTTCTGATTACTAGGGCTTCACACGAGAGCGAGATTTTTTTCGTTCTCGTCTCTGAAAAGCGAGACCAGACGAGACTGACTATTGAAAGGGTTCCTTTGGCTTGAAATTTTCTACCTGGAAGATCCTCTTATTTACTAGACATGCAGTAAACTTTTCTTATATACGACTCGTATTTTATCAACACCTATATAAAACAATCAAATATGAAGAGTTTCCACTATAATTACCCATGTATTTGGTCTGATAACGGGACGAGACCAAGACTTGAACGAGACTTAATTTTTTGAGAATTGACGAGACCGAGACGAGATTTCCGATACTCTCACTTACTCGTCTCGACTGAAGCCCTATTGAATATATCATTTAAAATCTTACATATTTAAAACGAAGAGCTTCCGGGCACAAATTTATCTGGATTTTCTCACGATCTCCCCTAATAAATGCCATTCCTTCTCTGAAACACCCTGTATGCATAAATGAACTAAACCATTTTTTATACTTTTTTCCTAATTGAAGTAACTAGGGTTTAATTTTACAATTTTCGCGTTACAATACTCGAAAATAATTGCGAAATTAGCCAAGGAAGCGGGGAAATTTCACCAATTAACTTTCCTGAGAAGACGGGAAATTAATTCAACCGTAAACGCTTTCCTTCTTCGATAAATTATTGCTAATTCGCTTAGACAAAAGGATTTGCCGCAAAGGTTTCCGAAAATTTATTGTTTCCAGATTTGGTTAACGATTTTTACATTTTCAACCCTTCTTCGTCGCCCTGGTTATTACCTGCGGCCAAATAATAATTCGCCTCCAAAATTTATAGGACGTAAATTAAACGGTTATTAAGACGTTTTCAGTTATAACGTCAGCCCTTTTTCGAAGCAAACGAGGCCCTTCCTGTCTCCTTCCTTCCGTTTCCAACCGAGAAGTTTTCCATGCCGTGGCGTACTAAGTCGAGGGAAAACAATTTGTACGGATTCAGATTTTATTTGCTGTTTAGTAAGATTAAAGCGAATGCCCCGTTTTTGTCAGTAATTATCCTTTCAACGTTAATTATTACTGCGGAAAATGGAGAAACAAACGAAATTTAAACTCAAAACATTCCTTTTCATTAAAACATCAGAATTTGTCATCAAAAATCGGAAAGGAAATAATTCAAATAAGAATGAAATCAATATTTCTCTTCATTTCAACAAAAACAACAAGCTTACATACAATTTAAACATCTTTTCGAAATGAGTTAGTTTAATATGAAGTATTATTCAGTATATAGTCACTATAGTACAACGGATCGTTAACCTTGTAGGTCGGTTGGTCGTGATTGCTGTTGTCACCTCTCGTAGTTTAGTGGTCAGAACGTTGGTGCGTAAAGCGAAAGGTCCCGGGTTCGATTCCCGGCGGGGGTGTGACAACAGCAACAATTTTTCCCTCATTAATTTGAGGTAGCGTGTAGTGGGTAAAAAATTCAAAAATGAATTTTCAGAATAATAATTCATAAAAGACAACAAGATTACCCAACTGGACGGTTTAAAGGACATGCTTCATATAGGGCATGGGCTCCATGTGGTAAATGCTGATAAAAGGATTTCTCCACAAATTCCTTATGAAAACCTTAACAAAAAAAATCAGCGGCACTGAAGTGAGGTACGCCTTATGAGTTTTTCATAAGGATTTTATAATGCCTACATGGTATATTTTTCAAGGAAGTGAGTCGTGCCACAATTTAAGAACAGAAAATTAAGAGAACCGAGTAACATGAACAACGAAATACAATTTGCAATTAAAAGCAACCACCAATAACAAAAGTTAGAAAGGATAAGTTATTATTATTAATATGTGCAGTAAAACAGAGTGAATGTGTGGATGTAATGTGAGAGATATAATCATTTCGTTTGCTTTTGTACAATTCATAAACAACATCATTGCTATTTTACGAACAAACTAATTAACCATTTATAGTCTAATTCTAATATGGTAAGTTTAATTCTTTTCTGAAGGTTTTCAGAACACATGTAATTACGGCATGGACTGCCACTGCAAGAATGATTTATATATTTATACATATCTTTTATTGCTATCAAAAAAAAATAACAGTGAGTAGAGAATGTGCTAAGTTTTGGAGAATTAATCTTTCCGAGAACGTTTCTTTTTAAATCGCGATTTTGTTTAATTATCGCCTGGAGTACCCGCCAACTGTCGTTACCGAACTCCCTTTTTAATGCCCGAAAACGCGGATACAAGTGACGGATTTGCATTTGCGAAAACTTTGCCCAAAGTTCGACGACTTTCTATCGGATTTCTTTTGACCGAACGAGCGCCATGTTCGATCGTGAATTTGAATAATGCTAACGCTAAGACGTGAAACTCTTCTTACTAAAACGGCATCGTTTGGAAAACAAAACGTCTAAAAATTAAATAAAATCAAACTTGACTTAAAGTAGAAAGAATCTCAACTATCTCGTATTGGGAACTAACTTCCAGGCATGACTCAAAAAAACACGTTGGAAATAGCTTACAATTATATGCACATGTATGCGGTAATAGTGTCGATAAATGAAATGTTACTAAATTAGTGAAACGGTGAAATATTTTATTAGGATAAATCGAAACAATAAACAGGGTGCAAGGGGAATTTAATTAAATGTGGAATAAATGATGAAAAATGTAATGGCAATGTGACAGCTTTTGCCGCGCTTTATAATATTTAAACGTCACATACTATGAAAGAAAAATCTCATGAGATACCTAAATTCAATAATGTCATAAAGTTCAATTATCTTCTTGTTTGTATAAAGCAGGATCGGGATAAAAATGTAAACATACATCAGCAACATCATAAAGTTGTTGTTGCTGATACAGTTCCGGTTTTGGTGCATGATAAGTCTTGATCTTGCTCATTAAATCTGTTCCTTATAATAAGGTCGTCAGTTCTAAGACTGGTTGGACACGCACCTCCACTCTTTCCTATCCTCAGCTAATCTTCGCGTTTCCCTAAAACTAAAACATCGCACATCTAATCTAGGTCTACCTCTGCTCCTCTTAACTCATGTTTCTGCCTCTAACATGCCTCTGACTAGACCTTCATGCCTGAGAAGGTGTCCTACTAACTTATGTCGCCATTTTTTTTTTACTGCCATGTAGTCCTCTGTCACATACGTTTTTTATTTCAATAATTTTAAGCACAATTTTTCTATATACCAGCAGAATAATTGTCCTAAATGCTGAAATTTTCTGTCATACATGTGAGCTAGTCGTGACTTTTAAAGAAAATACTTTCGATCGTTGTCTTATAAAAACTCGAGAACTTACCCTTTCTCCAATGCATTAATTGACCCTTCGTTCAGTTGAAAGAAGTAAAAAATATCGAAAATTATATAAGTTTGTCTCTATATTTCAATCATGTGTTACCAGAGACATATAAACAAAGGCCACTTACGCGAAAAACATCCTTGAAGATCCCATTTTCTTAAACAGCGATAAAGTTTGTTTTTTTTTGATATTTAGTATTAAAATCTGGTAAAGTAAACTGAAAATTTCAGATACCTACTAAAAATGTTTTGTTCCACGAAAAAAATATATTAAAATTGCTTCAAATAATTTAACTAACAAATCTATCGGAAGTAATAATTTTTCGTTTAGTTTTGTGTATTTGATCTTAAGCAAGATCAAGATCAAAATCATTTTTGCTTATCACTACTTAGGCATCATATCTCAATCCATCAGTCCCTTAATGTGACTGTGAATCACTCCCCAAGCCTGAATGTTTTTAAAGGACAATTACATACTTCCTATGTTTTTGTGATTAAGGTATTATAAAAGAAGAGCTTTATGTACTAATGTTTTTTGTTACGGGTGTAATGAATAATATGTTTATTGTATGTGCGATGGCAATGAATTTCTTTTTTTACCGTTCTCGTTCGTGTTAAATTGATAAGGGGCTGAAGTTCAGATCGGTAACTAATTCGGCAGCGTAGGAACCAGGCAAAACCGTTGACAGTAGTAAATTGGTTAAATGAACAAAATTTCTTTTATCCAAAAGTGTCGAGTCGTAATTCGATTCAGATAAAATAGGAACGAATTTGCTCTCTCCTCTTTGTGACGACCGCACTACTTCTGACTCGGCAGATTTTCCGTGTGTGATCGATTGACTACATCAACGCGACGATTATCGCTAAATGAACGTCCAAAAGATTATTCTTCTATTATAGGAACAAAAGGGTTCGATATTGTTAAGATACTTTATTAAATTCCTGCCACTTTTCCAAAAGAAACAATAAAATCTATACATCGAAAGGTGCCTATACGTATTATGTATACATACAAATAAAATTGCAGTGTCAATAATATGTGTGTATGTAAGACTATTTAAATATTAATACTAACGACCCGATTGAGAATCAGTTTTAATTTTAATTAATGTGTCACTTTTCTTCCTATGCTATAAAAAATTAGAAATAGTTGAAGTCGCGAATCAAAATCAGTTTTTCAATAAAACATTTTTCATATTGTTTTCGCCACAGTTATCAATTAAAAATTAAAGGTCGAGTAATATCAGCAATCAGCAATAGTTCCACAATTTTCAATTAAGCACAATCTTTTCCGGCATTATGAACCTAGACTTCAAGAATATTGAGCAGATAAACTAAGCACGTGACCTAGTAATGAGCAAGATTGGTATTGATCTTGCATTTTTGTAAGACTGTCTTATTATTAGTAAGACCAAAACCAAGACCGAACGAATAAGACCAAGAATAAATACGCAAAACCGAATATGCAACACCAACTGGACAATTATTACTTCCGGTGGCCCGTAATAAAAATGTTCAGTCTCTCACAGTCTCTGAAAGCGAGACTCGAGTCTCCGTCTCTCATCGAGCCTCTTTGGTGTCGCTGAGAGAGACTGTCGAGAGACTGTCAAAAAAACTGTTTAGCGTCTCTGAACGAGAGACTCGAATCTCTGAACGAGAAACTCGAATCTTTCAATAAATAGTATTTCGATAGACGTGGTTAAAATGTCAACAACATATTTCAGAGATCCCAGTCTTTTTACGAGAGACTCGAGTCTCTCAATTTTTCAATTTTATTCATTCACTCTCTCTGTGAGAGACTCGAATCTCTGAATTAACAATTTTATGGTTCGAGTCTCTCATACAGTGAGAGATCCATAAAAACATCTAGGCAATAACTGAGACACTGTGAAAGACTGTCAGAGACGCTGAAAGACTGTGAGAGACTGAATAGAGACTAAAAATTTTTGTCTAGGGGGCTTTATAAGTTAAACTATTTGAACTAATTTTAATAGATATATGCTTTTCTTGGAACAAAACATTTGTTGTATTAGAAATTTTTACTATACTAGATTAAACAAAAGGTTAATTTATGCGTTGGAGGAAGGGTAAGTTCTCGAGTTTTCGTAACTCTTACAATTGATGACATTAGGGTTGTTCGGAAAGTCATTTCGTTTTTTCCCGACAGAGCATTTAATTGTATTCTTTTTCACCCAACTTCACATTTAAGCCGTATAATTTTTATATGCTTTGAGAGCTCATATAGCAAGGCTTGTGTGTGAAAAATTCCAATTAATTCTACGCAGTAGTTTTTGGTTGGTGCCCTTTTAAATATGGAGAGCGATAAGCAGCATTTTCGACATATCTTACTGTTTTACTACA